>NW_011889144.1:0-19321 GCF_000151845.1 Pteropus vampyrus
AATGATTGTTATAAATAAAAGGCAACCTACTGAACCCTGGATCCTCAGGGCTTCTAGAGTTTTGCCACTTTGAGTCACCCCCACATGCACTGACTGTGGCTGAGTGCTTAGTTCAAAAAGTGATGTGGCTCAGCGCCTCCACAGATGCTCTAGGCAACGTATTGGGGACCATCAGCTCTTCAAAATCTGTGAAGAAATCTGGGGGAAAAAAAAGGAATGAATGACTCCAAAATAGAAGAAAACTGAAATCTAAACTTTTAAATTAAATTTAGTTTTCATCAAAATTGTGTTGCACTTAGAAATAATTTATGTTAGCTTTACTTACATCAATAATCCTTGAGTATGCATAAGAATTGCCAAGACAGCGTAGACAATTGTAAATAAATTATTTGTCGCCAAACAATACCACAATAACACAAAAGAACACTTGCATAGGGCTTGTTTTGTACCAGGCATGTTTCTACCTCCTAATGCATGTTAATTCATTTACTTATCATAGCCCATGATATAAGCACTATTTTTATTTTATAAATGAGGCAGAGAGATGGTAACTTTTCCCAAATCACACAGAGGTGAGGTTTTAATACAACACTTAACTACTGTTCTATGCTCTCTCTCAAAAAAATAATGATAAAATCCTTCGAAAACTTGAAAGTAAAAAATTAGATTAGATGGGGGCTGTGTGGGCATGTGAGCATGTTTGAGATTACTTAGGGCTAGGCCTTTGAAAGCGAGACTGCTTGACTCCCCCCAAAACTTCCCAATGGCTTTCACGGTGATCGGAAATGACAACTGCATTGGTTAATAATTCCCGAGGGTTTACCACAAAGGAGTCCTCACCTGGGAATGATGACCATGTTTCACCAGTGGCTTTGCTGTGGTTCAGTAGCAAGGATGTGCTTTACCACCTGGACTCTTCTCTAAACCAGACCAAGTGCAAGAGAGGACCGATGGACAAGGGATTGCCGTGGCCGGTGCTGCCTTCCTTAGTTCTTCATGGAATTAGAATCAAATCTTTTCTGAATATGCAATCTTTGAATGAATGGGGTTGTTCCTATTTGTCATTTTATTAGCAACTCATTATAGCCATTTCTTTGAAATTAAAAAGAGAAGAAAGAATGAACAGATAGGTAAAAGGAGTAAGCTAATAGTTTACCTAGAATGTGGTGGCAATTTATGGGAGCTTGAATGAAATGACAGAATTGCTATAATGTTAAATTTAACACATTTTATTTTAGCAATATGATCATATGATCGTATCTCCAAGAACAGCCAGCATTACAAAAGTAATTTTTATAATTGTAGATTCATTCACTCTAAGATGGTTCAGAATGACTTTAGAGACCATATTACCAAATTTTCAGTTTAAAAAATGACTTTATCCTATCATGTATATAGCTACTGTGATATGAACAAAACTAGGATTTCTTATGTGCATAATGAGAAATAGAATTAAAGTCCCCTTGTACTTTATGCTCTGATAGCATGAATTGTTATTTGTGGTTAATGTTGTTTTATTATTTTAAAATGCTTGATTATAACTGAATTTAAAAGAAAATGCTCATGCTATATTAAAAATATTAAAATGTATGAGAATGAAAACTACAGTGCAAACTAAACCCCGTATAATTCTCCTGAATGGATTGTGGGGCCAAAGATCAGATTTTGTTAGTTTTTTCTTTTTTATGAAATAAACTAAAGGAAAAAAATAGCCTTTTTCGAATTATAAAATAAATCAAATTCAAGCCTGGCATCAAAGTCATTGTTTCTTAGTAATATTTAGTGAAAATATATAGCAGGGAAAAAGGACGTGTATTGGTTAAACAGGCACGCCCACCCCCCCCCCCACCGCCATGCATATGGCAGGTGTGTGATATTTTTTCATGCACTGAAAAGTTGAAGTGGAAGCATCATTTACATTACTTTCTCTGGATGTCCAACAGTGACTGATATAAATATTTTATTAGGCAAATCTGCAGGTTTCTGAAGATTATATGTCTTATCAAGTTGACCCTTATAATTATGTTGTCTTCTGCAACCATGGGATTTCTTTTAATTTTGCGGTTCTTTGGTAAATATTGAACCATAAGGAAGGTATACAACTGTAAGCAAAGAAGACTGAGGATAAAAGCCATGTAAACACAATTCTGATGTGTGAGTGAAGATGCATTTCTCTCCCACTACTCAAGAGAAGCCATTGCTTGGAGGAAAGGCCTAATTAGGCAAGAAAATAAATGTTCATCCTTTTTGATCCTCACTTGCTCTGCCAGGATTTGGATCCACCTCCCTCTTCCACTCAGCAATGAAACTTTCTTACTGAAATAGCATTATTCCAAGGTAGGGCTAAGCCACTGGGGCAGGAGAGGCTCAGTGGTTAGCTGGGCACTTCTTTCTTTGTGTTCCCCTCCCCCTTGCCTGGGGCATTTGTTTCTTCTTATCATCATTTTGTGTTTCAGCCCCCAGACCCCATGGGCATGGCCATCAAAGCACCATATGTGTGACCCTTTGGTGCAAATGCCTGGCTCTCCTGCATGGGGCAGCGCTCGAGAGGGAAAGAGCCCCTTAGCCCCTGAGTGTGCACGGGGAGGGGTGGTCACAGGTCAGCCCAAGTCCTTGATGTGTTGCGTTCCCCTCCTCAGGCCCGTCTCTCATCTCTACTCACGCCTGTGGGGCTCAGCCCTGCACACAGCTCCTTTGAAGCTAATGGAGGCCGCTCCTTGGATGCGCCCTGCAGGAACCCTTCCTTCAACACTGTGGTCACTTCTATATCACTTGCTTTTTACCCTTCCTGCCTTTCTCATTCTACTCACTCAAAGATACTCATACCTCTCACACCCTGCACAGACATGGCCCCAAACAGGTCTTTGGAGAAATGTTTATGAACTGAACAAAATGGCAGGCAGTGAGCCTGTGGGCCACCATCCATAATGAATTCTAAGCAGTGTGAAATGTAAAAACAGGATGTTTCCATGGAATTGGATAATTCCAGTAATAATAGATATTTTCTCCTGCCTGACTTTACTAAGGTTGCTTTCTAGCAGCTCAAGCGCATGTCTGGTGAATGGTGTTGATAAGGCTTTTCATCTTGGGGTTCCCGGGGTCAGCCAGTCATATTCAGTATTGGTATGAGACCCACTGGGTGTGAGGGAGGACTGGTGGTCAATCCAGCAGGATTCTGTTGGCTCAGGCAGTCACTACCATCCTAACCAAGGACTCGACCCAAGGGAGGTGCAATCAAGGGCTGCAGAGGTTCAAGGACAAGGCCACAGAGATTCAAACAGAGCCCTTGCTAGCATTTGATATCATCATTATTTCTATTTTTGCCATTCTGATAGGTGTATAGTAATATCTCATTGTGGTTTTAATTTGCATTTTCCTAACAGCTAATGATTTTGAACATCTTTTCATGTGTTTATTTGCCATCTGCATGTCCTCCTTTTTGGTAAAGTATCTGTTCATGTGTTTTGCCCATTTTCTATATCAATTTTTAATTTTTTACTGTTGATTTTTGAGAATTCTTTATATGTTCTAGGTACGAATCCTTTGCCTAATATCTGATTTACAAATATTTTTTCTCAAGCTAATTTGTCTTTTCATCCTCTTAACATTCTCTTCATTAACAGCTTTAATTTTGATGAGTTCCATTTTATCAATTTCTCCTTGCTTTGGGTTAAGCCTAAGAATTTCTTGGCTAGGTCTAGCCCTGAAGATTTTATCCTATTTTTTTTTTTCAAAAGAGTTGTACTTTTACATTTTACATTACTCCCACGATCCATTTTGAGTTAATTTTTATACAAGGTGTAAGGATAGATTGAGGTTCATTTTTTTTGCCCATGAACATTCAATTGCTCCAGCATTATTTGTTGAAAAGACTCTCTTTCCTCCATTAAATTTTGCTAATAGTTTTGTCAAAAATCAGTTGGGCATATTTGTATGTGTCTAGTTCTGGGTTCTCTATTCTGTCCAACTGGTCCACGTTCTGTCCTTTTGCCAGCATCACACTACCTCGATTTACTGTAGTTACGCAATGCCTTGAAATCTGTTAGACTGATTCCTTTCATTTTTCTCTTCTTTTTCAAAATCGTTTTGGCTATTCTAGGACATTTCTCTTTCCATACGCATTTTAAAATAAGCTTATCCATGTTTACAAAATGACTTTGCTGGGCTTTAAATAGCAATTGCATTAAACTTATATATTTATTTGGGGAGAACTGACTATCTTTACTATGTTGAATCTTCTGTCCATGAACACAGTATGTCTCTCCAGTTATTTAGGTCTTTATTCATTCTTCATTATCATTTTGTAATTTTCAGCATATACATTGTGTACATGTTTTTTTTCTTTAGAGCAATCGTAAATGGTATTACATTTCTGATTTGAGTTTCCCCTTGTCTGTTGTTCAATGATAGATACGCAATTGACTTTTGTATGTTTATCTTATGTCTTGTGACTTTTTGAACTCACTTATTAGTTCTAGAAGTTTTGAGAGATTTCTTAGGATTTCTACATGGAAAATTATATCATCTGTGAATATAGATCATTTTCTTTCTTCCTTTCCAATCTGTATGCCTTTTATTTCTCTTTCTTGCTTTATTTCACTGGCTAGTATTAGGCTTAATAAGAGTGACGAGAGCAGACAAACTTGTCTTTTCCCAAAACTTAGGGGAAAAACATTCAGTCTTTCACTATTAAGTGTGATGTTAGTTATAGATTTTTTGTAGGTGTTCTTTATTAGGTTTAAGAAGTTCTCTTTATTCCTAGTTTGCTCAGAATTTTTATCATAAATGGTTATTAGTTTTTTGTCAGGTGCTTTTTCTGCATTAATTAAAATAAGCATATGATTTTTTATTGTTAGTCTGTTGATATGGTGGATCACACTGATTTTTTTCTTTTTTTGAATATTGAGTCAGCTTCGCATACATAGAATAAATCCTACTTTGGCCATGGTGTATTATTCTTTTTGTACATTGCTGTTTTAGTTTGCTAAGACTTTTTGAGTATTTTATATTTAAGTTCATATTTTATATTTAAGTTTATATTTAAGTGAAATATCGATCCATAATTTTCTTTTGTCTTTAGCTGGTTTGGGTCTCAGAGTAATACTGGCTTTATTAAATGAATTGGGTTAGCACTCTTTTCTCTGCTGTTTTCTGGGGGAGAGTGCATAAAATTTTGTTAATTCTTTAAATGTTTGTAAAATTCTCCAGGGAAATCACCTGGACATGGAGATTTCTTTTTCCAGAGCTTTTAAATTACAAATTCAATTTTTTTAGATTATAAGACTATATAGTTTTTTCATTTTTCAGAAGCAGGAGGCAGGTTCTATGAAAGTTTCTTGGGTAAGAAGCACAACACTTGTGGGTAGGAAAAGGAATAAGAAATGGAGATAATTTGGGTCAGTATCTTCATGATCCTGAGATTTCTCACTTATAAAATCATCTATTTGTTGGATACATCATAAGATGCAAAAGTTCATCTTTATTTTTATACATTATATTCTTAAGACATTTGTGGCATGATTTTGATAAACTTTACCATTTGCTATTTCTCTTTCTCCTTTTAAAATTTTGGACCTTTACAATATAGAAATACTTCTGTTTTTAATCTAGTTTTCACCCTCTCTCTTTCTCTATTATATTTAGAAGTGCGTTTCCAAAGCCAGTTTCTTTTCTTGAGTTTGTTACAAAGGAAGAAAGCATCTGCCCAGATAACTAATGGAAGCTGAAAATCTGTTCCCAGCATGGTCCCTACTTACATAAAGTAAAGTTTTTAAACTATTACATCTTCTACTGGCAAGTAAATCGTGGGATCCTCTGTTATCAACATCTGCGTCAGCCAGAAAAGTGCTAGTTAGCACATATCAGTGCTCTGAGAGTGTAAGCCCTCCTTTACATTGATGTTTAAAACATATATGTGGAAAATATAAGAATATACAGATATCCTCTTATCTGATGTGCTGGCTACTGCATGTAGTAGCTTTTGGCAAATTTGTTTTCCTCTGAGACCTAGAAGAATACTGGCTACCATGTCGTGCTTATAAAGAGCTTTCAAATGCATTATTTAAAAAAAAAATTTTTTTTTTCTATTAGACTGGGAAATAGATGTAAATTATGTCATTCAGGCCCTTGAAACAATACTTTGTCTTTATAAAAGATATCTTGCAAATGTTCTGAATGTATTTTTTAAAATGAAAAACAGATATCCGTAAGAACACTTGTTTGATTGCCCATAGCAGGGTGATTACTGCTTGGAGTGTGTGATGAACACACAGAAAATTGTAAAATGAGGAACCACTATTGGCTTGGTTTTTTTGTATGTAGGAATAGGAAAGTCACCCACTTCCTACCTGGTCACTCACCCACCCATAAGAGCCAAAGCCGGCTCTGCTCATCTCAGCATAAGGAGTCATCTCAAAAGAAAACCACTTATTTAGAAGTGAATTATTGTCAGTAAATAAATGCTCTCGTCTCAGTGTTTGTAATGTTAGGGAGAGGGATATTATATTAATTGCTTGCATCCCAAAGCAGATCATGTTTCCCTGAAAGCAGGCTCTGTATAAATAGCAAATTCGGATTCTGTTGGTAATATGTCTTTGGACTGCTATTTATTTTACCTTCAACATGTATGAAATGTTGCTGATCTTTTTATTTCTTAGGGGATGAACAATTGCAGCATTAAGAGACATTTAAATAATGCTTAATTTTTAAAGCAAAGGAAGGAGACAAATGGATGTGTTCAGCCCAGACTTCAGATCAGGTTTTTGTTTTTTAAGCTTAATGTGTGATATTAGCCTATTAAATGGGATCTTTTATTTGATATATTCTCTATCCCCATTAGACATCATTTCTACTGATGTTTTGTATTGTTTGCACGTTAGCATGGCTCATATTCAACTACGGGGGCTGAAGGGGGGAAATAATTAGATTTATGGCTTTGTACTTTTCGTTTCCGATTTAAAGGTCTATTTAAAACTAATTCATGATATGGTACATACAAAGCCATTATCTGTTTAAATTAGCTTATCAAAATGAAATATCTCCTTTTACAATTTTTCTGGAGAGGGAGGAAGCAGATGACCGACACTTCCACTCATTGGAGACACAACTTGTGTTTCATCATGGCAGCAAAACCCATTCAACACAATGGTCATCATTAGCCAACTAATAATGATAATTTCTATTAAAATTTCTAATTTTAATACTCAAGTTTCTCTTAGGAAAGCTGGAAGGTAGTGACCTCCTGAGCCTTCAGGCAAGCAGGAGGAAGTTTTGAGTAACTGGTCCTGAGGCTCTGGTGGGAAGCTGTGCTCAAAGCCGCTCACTGGGGAAGAATCTACAGGACTGATGCTCACAGCAGCCTGTGGTGCAAATTATACCTTGGGCTGAAATGTCGATTCAATCCTAAAGATGGTAGAAAAGGAGGTCACTATTTTGGGGAATGTCACAGCTCTAAGTACCTATTCTATCTGCTGGTTGATTCTAGGCTATCTTTTCATAGGATTAAGCATCCTTAAATTAATAGTTTAAGACGATGGACTGGCAGATACACTGACATGGGATTTAAACCTCCTACTTCACGTGTTTTACGTTAGGTGGTTTACTTTCACTTTTTGAGTCCATTTTCTCAGTTTTTAAATGTGGAATATCTTAGTTTTGTTTAAATAATTTTATGCCCTCTCTGCCTGGGAAATCTTTTTTCCTCATAAATTAAATACAGACTAAATTTGAAATAGCCCATGACTTATTCCTTTTGTTCTGACTTTTCCATCCATGCAGTAATATCTTGTGATGTAAACACAGTATAGAAAGAAACCATAAAAATAAAGTGTGGACAATGGCAACTTCACATAGATTAGAGAAAATGTGTTAACTCCCAGCTCATGGTAGGTGCTCATTAAGTGACAGTTTCTCATTTGTTTGCTGATCTACTCATGGTGCTGATAAATGAATAGATGTCACTCCTCACATGATGTAGTGAACATGGACAGCGGCCTTGTGGATACATCTGGAGCCAGGTTGATCTTGATTAGAATCCTGAATCTAACATTTCACCCTTCCATTGCCTTGGGCTGGCCCCTCTATGTCTTTATGCCTCAGATTCTTTATTGTCAAACAGGGATCAAAAAACCTACCTTGAGAGCTGCAAGAATTCTAGGCGTTTTTTTGTAACAAAATATCTGCCTTTTTTTTAAAGGAATTTACCATGCAATGCCATCTTCATAACACTTCTAGGGGGCACTATTATTGTTATTGTCCTTTCCTAGATATACAAGAAGATGAAGCTCCTTCATCCCCCACCATGTAAATAACTCTTGATGAGTTTGTGGTCCTTCTAGACTCTACTGGTATTTTCCTTCAGGAATTTCTTCTAAAGCTGGGTGTCGCTCTCCCTTGCCTAGTGGCCCGTGTGTTCAGTAATGATAATATCTAGAAAACTTTGTCTCTGATGACAGAGGTGGGATCGAATTAGGACCTATGTTCCAGATATCGACGTTGACCCAAATCCCTCCTAATTAACTGTAGCTCCTTTACAAGTAATCAACCATAGTGTAGGAAATGATTACGTTCCAAATATATTAACAGTAACAAAATAACTGAAAACCTTGATGCCTCTTGTGAGCTGATAATAATTTTTAAAACTTAAAAAAATCAGTATCTTCAAGGAGAGCCATAATTTTAAATATACATATCTCTGAGTTAGAAAGTTTATCTGATGAGATAGTTTAAGCTTTAGGACGCATTATTCAATACGTGACAAGAGGAGAATGATACTTACAAAGATGCCTTCTACTTTTTTTCAAAGATGTTAATATCTTCAGAAGCCATATGTTCAATGTGAGGTACGATATAAAAGAAGTCATGCAGGAGACAGTCTGACTGTATCATTTTCCGGCTGTGTAACCTGGGACAGTGTAACGTGTGATCTAATCTTTTAAAGCTTAAGGCTCCATATCTGTAAAATGGGATAATGCCACCTATACCCTGGATTTCAAGGATTAAATGAAATAACATATATAAATATGCATAAGTCACATGGCTCAAAACTTGACACAGCATGATTGTTTACGAACTACTCCCTTCTGTTCCTATGATTATGGAGGAAAAGTAAAAGCATTAGTAAATTATTAAATGTTCTGTCCATTAACATATTTCTATTTGGGTTTTGAAATCTTGTATACATACCTTCTAAGGTATCTTTTATCTTCCAGAATCCCCAAGTATTTACAAACCTAGTAAATGAAGATAACCCACCATTGATCCACAGGGGCCACTAATCCACTTCTGGAATATGACCTCCTCTGGGTAGAAAGATCAACAAATATTTATCAGCTACATAACACCTCGACTAGATTCAATGGAGGTCTTTTATAGTATTTCCTAAAGGATGGAGATAAGAATGCCATGAACGACGACGCTGTTACACCTGTGTGTGTTTATCCAGGTCTTTAAAAGATAAATACTGTAATCAGGGAGTCAAATATTAGGCAATTATAAGACTTCAGAGACTAGATGATGAATTCAGTCCCTTTCTCTCTAGCTGGGTGATGGATTTAAATCAGAAACAATAATCTTGCCCCAAAAGGGAGTTACACTCTCTTCTGGACTGTGAAAGCACAGGCTGAGAATCTCTGCCTTTTATTTGTTTGTGTATTTTTCAAAATAAGTTATGCATCTTCTGAAATAAACCTGGGTGTTAATCAAAAGATTGGAGCAGCTCATCAGCTCCATCCTTGCACTTGGCTAATTGCATTAAAATTCTTACATGAGCACGCAGTGGATAGCACAGCCACTTGGAGCATTCAGTCAATTCCATCTTTCTGCCCTCTAATAGCCTAGTGTATATTTGCCTGAAATTATGACCCATGTTTAACTCTGAGAGATCTACATGCTTTGGAGCACACAGTCCTATCCACAGGTCATCATAGTTTCCAACAGAAGCAGAGCACCTACAAATCCACTTTACTGAATGTCTGTGACTCAGCTTTCACTTTGTCTTCATTGGGTTGCTTGATTTTGGAGGGCCTCGATGTCCCAGCATCTGAATTAACATGGAGAACCAGTTAGCTCCATGTCTGAAGATTCCAGATGAGAAACTAATAGGCACACCTGAGCATAACAAGTACTCAACCAAGAGCTGGGCTATTGCAAAGGGCTGCTGGCTTCTTAGCAGACTGGCCCAGATGGCTCAGGCCACTTCCCTTGGTCACATGCAAAAGAGCAGGGACCTATGGAGGGCCAGGGCAGAGTCCCTGGTGTTTTGATTTGGGGTTCTCTGGATCGACCATTTCCCAAGGATATTAGCTTTTAAAGGGAAGGATGATGAGAAGAGGATTAGGCCTCCAGAAAAATATGCTTGACAGAGATGCTGCCAAGCATATAGAGTCCTCAATGAAATGGCTGAGCCAGGCAATTAAAGAAAAGGGGGCAAGAGGAGAAGGGATGTAGAAAGAAAGAAAAAACACAAAAAGAGGAGAAGGGATGTAGAAAGAAAGAACAAACCCCCAGGAGACCAGGGCATGAAGAACAGAAGGATATGAAATAAGGTTACACGTTGAGAGAAGAAACAGGGAGCAAAGACAGTGAGAGAGCATCGGAGTCAAAAAACTGCCATGTGACAAAAAAATGCTTTATCAGCTGCCCTTTATTGAGTATGTGTTATGTTTCAAGTACTATGCTGAGTAATTGACATACATTATCTCATGACTTTCCTGAGAAGACTGTGAAATAGATATCATGTTCAGACTTCATAGGTGAGGAAGCCCCTCTCAGCAAGTAAAGCTCCGGGCACTGTATCAGAAGCCAAAGCCTCACCCACGTTGGTCTGCCCTGCCTGTTTGCTACTACACGGCTCGGGTTTTGTCTACATTGGGGTTGGCGAAATTTTTCTATAGGGCTAGATAGTAAATATTTTAAGCTTTGTGGGTCACACAATCTCTGTCACAACCTCTCAACAGTGGCCCCAGACAATATGTAAATGAATGGCCATGGCGGTACACAAAAGAACTTTATTTATAAAACAGACGGTGGATCAAATTTGGCTTGAGAATCCTAGTTTGCTGATGCCTAGTTCATGTGTAAGTGGGCAGCTCAACTGGGGACAAAATAAAGTCGGGTATGTGCCTGGAGGGAAACAGAGTGTAGGACATGCCAGGAAGCATATTTAATAGGGACAAAGGAAGGTAATGCTGCCGGCTACAGCCGATTACAACAACGGTGGTTCTTGCAGAAGTTTACTTTTATTATCTCTTCTGCTTTAAAAAATGTCCATATACTTTAAAAGTATAAATTAAGTAACTCAGTGTCTTGGGTTGGCATGTTTTCTTTCCCAAGCATCAGTCCCCCATATCTTCTTCTGTTTTCAGTGACCTCCCTTCCTGGAAATACGCTCAGATGGCTCCCAGAGGTAGCTCAGTCCTGTGTGAGAGGCAGTCTGAGTAGCTGAGTTTATCAAGCACTTTAGTTTTCATCTCCGTCCTTTCATTAGCTCTTATCTCTATTGGAAGGGAGTCAAGAGAATTGTCCAATGTCTTTTTATGCTTTCTACAAAAATATCAAAAGCAAGTATGGATGATTTTTCAGCCAGCCAAGTTGCCTTATGGAAATTGATTTAATAATTTGTATGTGTATTTTCTGTTTATTGGAAGCGCTTTGCCAAAAGGAGACTATTTTATTAGAATTCGTTTTTGTTGACAAGAAAATACCTTGAAAATAAAACACAGAGGTGGCGTATTAGAACAAACTTGAACTTTCAGTTGCAAAGCATTGATCTGTGTCAGCAGTTCAAGGAACAATACAGAAAATGCTGCCCCTTGTCCAACAAGGAAATAATTCAAGGACACAGTTGTTGATGCTGCCTGAGAGTGAAACTCGCTTGCTTTATTTTGTGCCCAAGTAAGTGTGCTCCAAAGCATTACCTTTATTTGCTTTGTCTTTTCCTCTTTTGAATCATTAATAGCTTGTTTCACCTCTGTTCATTAGCAATACCAAGAAAAACATTTCTTTTTGTCTTCAATTAAAGTGTCTCTTTGAGCTTCCTGCTTCCTAATTGTTTTACCTCAGCCCAGCAGACGCACCAGGAAAAATCCTTCTTGTTCACCATTAAAAAAAATTTCTGTTAAGTCGTGGGATGTAAGAAGTCGTCAGAGGACTGTGGGGCCATCTGTCTCACTTCTAAGTGGTATCATGCCCATGAGAGAGGTTTAGTGAAGTCTGGGGCATCCTCAGAAATGTTTGTGCTTGGACCCAAAATGCCTGGAGATCATCACGGCTCTTGAAATGAAATACAAAAGCAGAATGTTGTAATTACCAGAGAGACTCCTGGGTGTTTATCCCAGAAGTAAGATCTTCCCAAAAGATGAACGACCTGTTTATTCTCATTTCTGCTTTTATCGTTCGCCTGAGTTTCAAGAAATGGGTGGTAGTTTTTTTGAATGCTAGAAAACATGATTTTAAAATGCTCAACCAGGAATCCAGACATCCTAGAAGACCTTGGTTCCAATATTCATCAATTATGAAAATGCTTTGGGTTAAGTGAGTCTTTTAGGAGTATAAAATACAAAACTGGTTTTTTTTGCTAAGCGCAGGGCACCAGTTTGAGATTGTCATAGTCAGCATCCTTACGTTATAACGATGAAGCTATAGCTTGTTAAGGCCCTTCTCGGTTTCAGAGCAGGGGTTGGGCAACTGTAGCCCAGAGGCCAAATCTGGCCCATGCCCATTTTTGTATGGCCGGTGATCTAAGACTGGTTTTTACATTTATAAATGGATAGAAAACAAATTAAAAGAAGAATGATATTTCGTGGCACACGAAGTTATATGAAATTCAAATTTCAGTGTTCCTAACTGAATTTCGATTGGAATGCAACCATGCCTATACATTTACATCTGGCTACTTTAGGGCTACAAGGGCAGAGTTAAGTAATTGCAGCAGAGACTGGGCTACAGAGTCAAAAATATTTACTGTCTGTCCCTTTAGAGAAGAAGTATGTGATACCTGTACTGAAGTTCATGCCCGGCACTGTCCTTGCTTTCTCTCATGTACATTATCTTTGGATATTTATAAAGTTCTGCTTAGGCACATAGCACCTTGGTTTGGAAATATTTCCAATCGGTTGTCAACTCATAGTGTGGAGAACTTCAAAATACAACAAACACTGATGGATAAATAAAAACACACAATAGTTCACTGTTCGACGTTAAAGACCCAGGTGCAGCAGGCAAACCAAACCAGTCCCAATTACAAATCGTTTTCCCTAAATATAATGCTTTTCATCAAAGATTTAGGAATCCTGCGTGCTCCAGGCACAGCAACCACAGGGCCCAGGCAGCAGGCACCAGAAAAACTGAATGCATTCTTCCTCCCTTCTCTGGCACCTCTTTGTTGGGTCTTTCTGGAATCTGAGCTTTCTAAGAGCACCACCCTTTGTGCAGGCAGATTTCTAGTTCATGGTACTGGAGGCAGCAAGCAGGGGAAGTGTAGGCAAGGCTGGTGCTGATCTGCAAGCAAAAGCACATCTGTTTTGCTACTGCTCTGCACAAAGTGTCTATAATTTATCAGTTATGTGGACTATGTAATAAGAGCCAATCTGCTCAGTGAAAACAAGCTTTTGAAAAGCAGAAAGTTTAACTTAAAAAAAGTGGGGGGTCAGTCTATGTCAGGTTATAAAACTGGGTTTGATCTCTCTCTCCCTTTTCCCTCCAAGTCAGGGCTTTACAGTTGGCTAGCTTTCTAGTAATTGAATCTGAAGGTTGAGTCCTTGTTTTCTAAGAATTGCCAATGAAGTCTTGTAATCCTCTTCTGGTCTTCTCAGTGCATCAGGACTTCGGTTTATTGACATGTAATTAGATCAGACTGTCACTACATCAATGTCAGTGTAAACATCATGGAGTAAGCAGCTGATCCTTAAAGATCTCCACTGGGATGCCAACTGGCTTTGTCAACACGCCAGTTGAGGGCTGTATCTCCTTTCCTATGGCTGATTCCAACAATTGCAGAAGCTGCGACAGTGGTAGAATCTGACATCTTGAGACTTTCCTATTGACATTCTGATTGTTCTATTACTTTCAACATTGAAGGGCACTAGTGACAGTAAAATAAATAAGGCAGGGACATGCAAATTCCATCCTCCTGTGCATTTCTTCCCTCTCCCATATGTCACTTCCAGGAAGAAGTGAATTAAACATAAAGGCCAAAATGCATAAAGCACCTGAAATGCCCATTCGTTATGAGAGTTTCAGCTTTTAATTAATGTAAAATAATCTGGGGAAAAGAAGCTCAGTTTCTTTTTCTGAGACAATTGCTTAAACAGATGTTTATTGATAACACCATAACCGATCAGCAGAAATATGCTACATAGATAAAACTTAGAAGTCCACAGAGACCTGCTTATGGATTATCCCTTACGCTCTTGACAGTGATAACATTCGCTGTGGCTACTGTTTATCGAACATTTGCCAAGAGCTAGGCATTGTGCTGAGCATGTGTCTACCATCTCACTTATTCCCTATGAACTCTTTGAAGTAAGTACTATAATCATTCCCATTGTGCCGATGAAGAAACTGAGGCTCAGAGAAATTTACTGTCTTACTAAATGTCACACAGGTCGAAATCCAGGTGGAATTCAGGTCTGTGACTGTATCACCTATGTTCCTAGCCACTGGCAACAGAAGAATTTTCATATGTTATAATTATTTGCATTAGCAATTCTTGCAGTGGCAGGCAGCTCAGGAGAGGATGGATAGAGAATAAATTCAAATAGTTTCTAGTGAGGTCTAATGGGTAGCCTAGACTCAAAGCAAGAACACTCAACTCCCAAGACAAATGGTTTTATTTACTGTGGGACGAAAGGGCAGAGCCCTTAAGCTGCAGGAGGCAGTGGTGAGGAGGGGAGGAAAAGCTAGTTTTCCTCTTCCACACAGTTTCCTCACATGTGCGTGGAGGAGGGGGCTCCCCAGAAGTGATTGGCAAGGAAAGTCAAGTCTTCCATGGCCCCACTTACTTCTTGTCAAATGCATATGGTTTTATTTGTTTTTGCTATTTCAGTGATTGGGTCATTGAGCTATCTAAAATCTTCATTGGTATACCCATAACAGAACAAGGAAATAGAACAGATTGAAGGAGGGATCCACCCAGGAAAATTTGTATTAATTAAATGCAGAAAATGCATTTAATTTCTAAAAGAAACTGCCAAGAGCTCTTATTAAGGTTCAGTCTGATTTTTCCTACCGATGCATGTAGCTGGCCCTGATGAAATGATGCATGTAATTAAGGGCAATGTTTTGCCCTAGAAAAAAATATATTTTTTAGAAGAATTTATAAAATAAGTGAGAGAACCAATGAGATAGTTGCTTTTTCTTTTTTGAAGAGAAAACATCTTGGGCACAGTTTTCTATCCTTGATGAACTTGACCAGCTATGCCTGCCTATGTTCTGCCACAACCGTAGACAGCCAGACCTGGGGTGTGGCCACAGGAGGCCAAGGTCCTTCCATCTCTAGCAAGTCTCAAAGCTACCCTGAAGTTTAGTTTTGCTGGCAGCAAAATGGCGAGGACTCTTGCCTTGTGAATCCCCTACCATAAAGTAACTACTTACTGATGCATTCGATTTTAGTACTTTGAAGGTAACAGAAACGCTTTAAAATGTCACATCAATCAATAAGGCATATGACATTTAGTGGAAAAAATAAATAATATGTCTTATCTTTCCTATGGTGAAATGTATGTTATATTTTATTTTAGGTAATTAAAAGAAAGTTGAATAAAAGGGATGTGTTAAAAAATAAAAAATTAAACCGGTACAAAAAAATATATCATGAAATGTAGTTCTGTTCTCTGAAGGCAACTACTATGACCAGGTTCTCGCATATTTTTCCAGCAATAATTTACACATCTATAAGCATATATTGTGTGTATATCTATATCTATCAACCTATAATTGGTTATATGTAATATAATAGAATGTTATACATATATAATTTATATATTCAATTCTACATATCTAGGTCTATGTGAGTATTTTAAAGTTAAATCATAAATACTGTTCTGTACCTTATATAAGACTGCTTGGAGATAATTTCTTATCAGCATACACAGTTATCTTATTTTATCTCATCTTACCCACAGCTAAGGTTAATCTGGTATACACAGTAAGTACATCTGCACCTTTTTAAATTTTTCTGATGCTTTTGTGCAATTCATGAGTAACTACTGCCCAGCCTGAGATGACCCCTGCCACCCCTACCCGGCTGCCTTGGCTCTTGAGGCTCCAAGTGTGCTTCCTGGAACTTTGTCCTGGTAACCTGCTCCTGCAGCTTGTCCCCTGGTTGAGGAGAGAGGGTGCTGTAGGCTGCATGCAGAGCTGTCACAAAACTTTGTCTATTGCATTGTACTACTCTATAGAATGTTGCAAGAAACATCTTTGCACTCATGTACATGTGTAGGATGAATTCCTAGAAGTGACTCAAAATTATGAGCATTTTAAATGCAGAGAGAGAATTACTAACTCCCTCCAAACCCAATTTGTTTCAATCAATGTTTGAAGACCAAGTCTATATGGGCCTAGACTTGATAATATAATGTCGCACAGAGCAAGAGCAGTCATGTAGGCTCCAAACGCAGGGGAACAAACAGGATAAGGGCCAGCACTCTGGCTGGAGTCCACCAAGGTGGATTTTGGTGCTGGAATGAGCCTTCAAAATGTAGGGTCTGGTTGTCATGGATGCTAAGCCCCAACTTCCCAGGGTCAAAGCCCCTGCTGGCCACAGGAGCATCTTCCCAAATAATCTTGAGAGCATCTTCACAAATAAAAATTGGAGCTAGAGGCTGTGACTATAGCAGGCAAACACCTATCGCCCGGCCAATTTAAATATCTCCTACGCTTCCCCGTTGATTTTCTATTTCTGTTCTGATATGGCCTCAAGGTCAGGGATATTAACAAAGAGAACATTTCAACTGGACATTGATTTTATCCAAACTTTCATAGAAAACAAAGAGAAAAGGTAAAGAAATTGCTTTTTAAATCAGGTAAGCAACCTAAGATCAAAGAACCATCGTAATAGGTAAAAGGCATTTTATTTTATGGCCCAGTAGTTATATTTAATAGTTATCTGTAGAATACAATGTGACATACAAAATATACTTAGGTTCCTCAAAAGTTAAGCATAGATTTATCATATGACCCAGCAATTCCACTTATATGCATATATCCCAAATAACTGAAATTAAGTGCTCAAATGAATGCACCTAATACATGTACACGCATGTTCATAGCGGCACCATTCACAATAGCCAAAATGTGGAAACAGCTCAGATATTCATTAGCACATGATAGCGATGTACTGACACATGCCATAATGTGGATAAACCTTAAGAACGTGCTCCATGAAAGAAGGCTGGCACAAAAGGCTACGTATTGTGTGATCACATTTATGTGAAATGTCTAGGACAGGCAAATCCAGATACAGAAAGCAGACTGGTGGTTGCCAGAGGCTGGGGTAAGGAGAGTGAGGAGAAACTGTTTAGTGGGTTCAGGATTTTCTTTTGGGGTTTTGGAATTAGATGGAAGTGGTAGTTGCACAACATTGTAAACACACCATGTGTCGAATTGTTTGCTTTAAAATGGTTCATATTACATTCTGTGAATTTCATTTTAGTAAAAATTTTTAAATGCTTAGAAGATACATTAGAAGGAAAGATAGGTGACTTTTTTCTGTTTCCTGTTTCTTTAGCAGATAGAGACTTGCAAATTATAATTTTGGCCATGGCTCTGATTGACTTCTAGTGCTTGGGAAATGGATAGTGGTGCTCAGACCTCAGAGTATGTGTTGACCTTGACTTTAGGTCAAAGCCAGCTTTGTTATGGTTTTGTATAGGTTTTCTCCTTACCAAGAATTAGGTCAGATGCTATGTGGTGGATTTAGTGCATAAATTTGATTTGATCAAGAAACAGACTTTATCCTTTAGGAAAGGTTAATCCATTGGGCTTATGTATTGATAATTTATTTTATAAGGAAAAAACTCTACAAAGTTTTCTCTAGGCTGAAAAGAAGCGGTAAGACTAAGTCTGTTACTAGGTTTTTTTGTGTCTCTGATGTCTGAAATTTAGATACCGCTGCGTCCTAAGCCAATTTCATCAGTTCCAACCCTTTTTCTCATGAAGGAAAGTGAGGTATTTCATTCAGCAAGGTTTCCACCTCAAAGAGATTGTGGCTATGTTACAGGTCTGTGTAAAGGATTCCTAAGTGCTTCAGAAAATCTCCTCTTTGTCTTTCCGATGGTCCTCTCTAGCTGTACCGAGATTACACTGTATGGACTGTGTCTGCCTCAGCCTCCCTGGTAAATCCAGGTGGGAGTTAGTGACTGATTTCCAAGAGAATAGGCTGCATACTTTCTCAGAGCAAACCCCGAGGGTTGTGTAAAAAGTACGGTTCTTGCTCTCAAAACCCCCAGACTCGGATGTAGCAGCAAGCGTTCAGACAGTTACAAAGATGCTCTTAATCTGGAGATTAAAAAAGTCACTTTATAGGGGAAATATAAATGTGTTTTGATATAAAGAGAATAAACAGCAGCCTGCAGGAAGTACAGATTAAAATTTAAGTGTATTTTGAAGGATGGGTAAATAGAATTATTTTCTATTTTAATTTACTACCTATTATTATTTTATATAACAAAACCAGACATAGCTATTATCCCCAAATCAGAAAATACACACAAGCGAAAAAAAGAATAGACTAAAAATGATCATATCTTACTAACAAAGACAAAACTGTTGGCACTTCGGTCTATAGCTTTTCGCAAACCTCTCTCTCTCCCCTTCCTCCCTGCCTGCCTTATTTTAGTCAATGTATATAGTCTATTTATGAGCTACTTAGTATGTGTCAGGCACTGTGGAGTGTGCTCTTATATAGATATATATACATATACATATATGTATATATGCTTTTTTGAGAACTAGAATCATAACATTCATAAAGTTTTATAATCTGCCTTTTTCTCCTAATAGCATATTGATTTTCCCCATATAAACAAATTTATTTCTACAGCATCATTTTAAATGACTGCACACTGTTCTAATATAAAGCTATATAACAATTACTTATACATGCTCTTATGTTGGGTTTTTCTATTTTTGCTGAGCTAATCAGACTGTCATGAACACCCTGATTCCAGTCATTTTGCACATTCTTAGTTATTTTCTTGGATCGGTTCTCAGAATCATTGCATCGGTGGGCATGAACTTGTTAAAGGCGGTTTCTAGCACACTGCTCCTCAAACACACCAATTTATGCTCTCTCACCAGTAAATAGCACTGCACATATTTCCCT
>NW_011889144.1:21151-24481 GCF_000151845.1 Pteropus vampyrus
CTGACACAAGCCAAGGAACCACTGGAAGCCTTGGCGAGGCCTGGACAGATCCTCCCCTAGTGCCTGCAGAGGGAACGCAGCCCTGCCCACACCTTGGTCTTGGACACCTGCCTCCAGGACTGTGAGAGCATCAAGTTCTACTGTTTAAACCACCCAGTCTGCTGAGCTCTGTTAGGGCAGCCCCAGGACACTAATCCTCATGACTATCTGGGAAGATCTGGGGAGCACTGCATGGGCTACTCACGTCCTGGCTCCCGAGGGCAGCCCATTCTCTGCGTCCTCTCCTGTCCCCTGGCAGGTATTGTGGGGCTGGGACAAAAGCATTATTCTCAGTTTTGCTTTCTCAGCTATTAATATACAAAAAGTCACAAATGTGAGAAAAAAAAAGCCATTTCAGTTATTTCCCTGCTTTGCTAAGTTACAAGGCAAACATGTTATTGTTTACTTTTGACTCTTCTTTCTGAATTTGCGTGATGCAAATCCCCAGAACCCCAAAAAGACCTCTTGGAAAACACTTCATGATTTGTGGCAGGGAAGGTCAGATTGTTTGAAAATGACTAATGATTAGTTTACAGTGCTTATAATACAGGTTCCATAACAATGGAATTAATCTTTAGAGGGAAAAATTAAAAGGTAGTTTGCTCCCGAGGGAGCTGTGTAGGGTTTGCACATTAGCCTGATGAGCACTCATCGGGACAGACAGCAGAACCCCAGGAAGCCTCATTGTTTAATCAGTATGGGTAAGATCAAGTTGATTAATCCGCTGCGCTTCCCTCTGACAGAGTTGCCCGCCGCCCTCCTGGAACTGCTTCCATCAGCAGGATGCTGTTGCTCTGTAGGTCCTGGGAGCTGCCGGCCTCTCCCTGGCCTGCACGCAGCGCTGTGACCCTTTCCCTGATCGCGCGTCCCTCTGCTTTGCGCCCACTGGCTCTTGTCATTTGGTTTGTTGCAAACACTAACCTGATGGGCAACAAACCTAGAGGGCACCTGCAGGTGGGGATGAGGCTTTTCCTTCCCTCTTGTATGTGCAGGGGGATCTCCAATTTCTGTGGTCAGGAGTCTAGCCTACAGGGGAATGGCAGGCCAAACTGCCAAGGTACACATGCTGCTGAATTGGACATCTTCCTGGGGACCTTGTGCTCCACATCTGCAAATGAGGCCACTAGCTAACTTAACTCACGCTGTGCTATTATTAAGGGAGGAGCACCTGTAGGAGTAGAAAGGCCCATAAGTGCCCCTGAGTAGGATTTCCCAAACAGGGCCTGGCTCAGAGCCTGCACTTGGGCAGAAGGAAGCTAAACAAACACGGTCTAATTTGTCTTGACTTATAGTGTTCTAGATTCAATCAAGACCATGTCTTTCCCATTACAAGAAAATTATTTAAAAGCATCGTATCTTTTTTGATTGATATAGTTTGTTCTAAGAGGGTGAAGATGCTCATTTATCCGTTTTATGTACATTCAAGAAAATCATTACATGGCAGGGAGGGTCGGTGGATTCGAGGGTACCCATTAGCGTTATTCCTCAATAAAACACTCCAAGGTACTTCTACAGTGTCCTGGGTGGCAGCTCTGAAGCAGATGTGAGTTGTGGGCCTGCACGAGGCCCTGATTTCTCTTAAATGTGTTCATTTGTATGGATGCCGGACTCACCAAGAAAGGAGGGGTGTGCACATGTGTTGTAAATAATTGAGTTGGGGATAAAACTGACTGGGAGGGGAAAAAATAACTTGTGTGAATAACTGACAACCTTATTTTCAATCAAGATTCGCTTGGTGGTTATAAAGAAAAAATGGTAGGATGGTACCGACTTCGATGCAACTTTCTGGCACTTTTAAATTCCATGATCTGGACTTTTGTGCAGTACATTTCTTGGTCCTCAGTCTCCATGTGTACAGTCTGACATTTCAGTTTCCTAATTTTAGACTCTTGGAATAGTTCTAAAATGGTAGCTTTGGCAACTTCGAAATCTTATTATAAGGGCAACAAAGAAAATTAACATGTATATATTAGCATGATTTTTTATTAGCCTTGAAGAGAAATAAAGGTTGCTATTTTGAAAACTGCTTAACATTAAACAATGAGCATTTATCAGCATTATTGAAGAAAAGAGGAATTTTCTATCATTTTACCTCGTAACACAATTAAATGAAGAATCTTGGTGAGTATACTATTATAACTGCGTAGTAAAATTTATATTAAGAATTTTACTATTTATAAAACATATTATCTTATAAAATGTGGCCTGTTTCATTTTATGGAAAACACAGAAAAACCTCTTGTAACAATAAAGCATTCTCTTAACATCTTATGACACGATAGTAATACCATACATATGCCACTAAGCCAGTGGGATGGGTTTCTTCTGAATTTCTGGATATTAGCATATTAGTGATTGAAAAGCTATTATTTTCCCTCAAGGGAAATTCTCTCAGCATCTTCCCAGCCAAATTTGAAAAGGTATGTATTTAAAATAAATCTTCACCTTACTTTTGAAAGAAAAGTATAAATATAACAACAATGTAAAATCTGCCAAGATTTGCCCCCCTTAGAAGAAAAAGGGACAGGATTGCAGAGTAGCAGGATCACCTCTGAAATGCTCTGTGAGCCTCACCTGAGCTTGGGCTCAAAGCATTTCTAGTTCATATTTTCCACATCTTTGTTTATATTTTCTTTCATGGGATCTTACTTTTGTTTCTACAGTTTCGATTAACTTCCGTTTGGAAAGAAATCGAAATGACCCACGTGTTAGTTAACTGCTGGCATAGGTGCTGATGTCAGACGCTGTGTCATGCTGAGGGGATAGGCAGGACGCATTATTTTCCCTCAGATGACACTGTGGATTCTGTCGGTGGCGACTGGAAGCTTCCTTATTAACCATGAGTGCCACACATTTTCCTATATCCACACATTGGCGAATCTTGTTACTATCCCTGTTCCTTTATTGGTATTTGACTCATAGCCACCGTATTACAAACTGGGTATTTTTCATTGTGAAAATATGAAGAGAATATAATGTCATGACAGAGTCCACTGTAAATGCACAAGGGAGGAAATCTCCGCTGTGGTTTCACATTAGCCGACGTCTCCACCTCAGCACCTCCTCTCTGCCGTCCCCCCGGCGATGTCTCTAGATGAACTCTGATGCGTAGTCCTTGGGGCCAAAGTGTGGGCCGAGGAAGCAGACTAAGTTGCCCTGTGTCTTAAAGCTCTGAACTGGAATGCTCCATTAACATGGTTCTAGCCTTAATTTCCTCCTCCCGTTTGCTTTGGGGAAGAAATACAGAGTCCAAAAAGGAAGTAGAAAATCCTGTTGTTTACCTGGAACTGA
>NW_011889144.1:26521-50581 GCF_000151845.1 Pteropus vampyrus
TTTTTTTTTTTTTTTTTTAATTCTACTAAAATGTGCCCATTTTAGCTTTGAAAAACACTTTCAGTGATGTCTCGGACAAAACTGGGGGCAAGTATACAAAATCTCTGGATGAATGTAACTGCCAGTGTGTGAGAGCAGAGAGGCAGAGCTTCGGGGTGGCCTTGGGAGGAGGCACGTGGCAGAGAAAGGCATCTAAGGTCTGCATGGAGAGCCAGCCTTTCCCAGGACAGACAGGCTCCTCTTCGAAAGCTCAGGATCTGTCTCACCAGAAGTGTCATTGGCGAGGACATTGACATAGACTGTGGTGGGAGGGATTCCCAGAGGGGACAGCGGGCAGCTTTGAGTGGCACTGCACCTGTGACTGGAACCCCAGATGAGAAGTTATCAACATCAAACCTTGTTATTTGGTGTGTGGCTTGACCAGTATCTTGCTCACCTAATTTTTAAATCTGTCTTTTAGCTATAAGGAATAGGAGAATTGGAAGACCCACTAAAGACCAGTCCAATGTCCTTCAGTCTGAGGTGCAGCTCATGGACTTTATCATGCATTTCTGCCTGTTTCAATCCCGACAAAGTGTGGCGGCAACAAATTAAGGCATGATATTAAAGAAAAGGATGTTTAGTGCAAATGAGTGTCCTGTTAACTGTTTGGACACAGCAGAGTTGCCCTCCCATTTTCCCCTCCTTCTCTTTGCCCTACGAAATGGTATCACCATTCAGGCCCATTGAAAAAGACCACATCCGAGGCCGGAGAAGGTTTAAAACCTTCACAAATAGAGTTCACACTGTGAAATGGAGCTGGATGTTGGTCACAATTCACTTCATGTAATGTCTTCAATAGTAAAGAAAATGATGATTTCTGAGAACACTTTATGGAACTTTGAAAGGGCTCCCACATATCCTTGCACGTTAGACTTCAAATAGCAGAGAACTGATCGCTTTGTTGACGAGGAGAGGAGGCTGGGAGCAGCCGGGAGCAGCCTGGTGTCCTGCGATGTCAGATGTGGTGATCCCCCTGCAGCGCTCTGCTGGATAAGCCGAGTGAGGGCGGCCTCCTCACACTAGCTGGGCACACACGTGTGGAGGCCTGATCAAAGAGGCACAATTCCACAACGGGGCAAAATGTGAGTTTGGGATGGTGGGAGTTGCAAATACGGTGTCTATCATTTATTCCTTTATATCTTTATTCAACATGATTGGTCAGGTCCTTCCTCTATTTTAGACCCTGTCTTGTGGCTGCAGAAACCACAGTGGACACCGGAAACAGGGCAGCCTGTGGTTTGCAGAGGAGATAGGAAACTAATAAAGGAAAATATACATCCTATGAGGACAGGCATGTAGGGTGTTAAGGAAGCACGAAGCTGCTATCCGGGGAGGATGAGTGGAGCAGGGTCCAGAGGTGGGGGGAGGGTTAAGGGGTCGAAGGGATAGAACAGAGGGGAGAGGTGAGACTGCAGGCACACCCAGAACCTCGTTCTAAATGGTCTGGAGTCCCATTGGGAAAGCCACTTTGGGAGGTTTGTAGCAGGATGACATCATAATCAAATATGCATTCTTTTACATTAAGGGGGTAGAGAAGATCTCCTGAGGGGCCAGGGCAGGGGTTCAGTGGGCCAGACCTGACAGGGCAGTAGTGTCTTGACACAATAGACATTGGGAAGTCTGACGGGTGGGATTTGGGAATGATAGCAAGTGTGGCCAAGGGGAATCATGGCCAAGGATGATGACTCAGCACCTGGCTTAGGTGTGGGTGAAAGGTAATACCCTTCCCGAAGGCAGAGAAGACAGAGCAAGGAACAGATTGGGATTCAGCAGGGAGA
Source organism: Pteropus vampyrus (assembly GCF_000151845.1). NCBI lineage: Eukaryota > Metazoa > Chordata > Mammalia > Chiroptera > Pteropodidae > Pteropus > Pteropus vampyrus. Next base: position 28,342 of record NW_011889144.1, read on the forward strand.
AGATGAGTTTGTCTTGAGATGCTGGTAGCACATTCTAGCGGGGCTTTCGGCTTTCTAGCAGTGGATTTGCAGATGGAAGCCCAGGAGAGGGGCACAAATCTGAGGCCATGGTAAGCAGGCCAGTGGTTGGTGGCTGCTGAGCAGATCAACCCCAAATCTCAGAAGCTTAATGTGGTGAAAGCTTATTTCCCACATGCGTATATCTGATGGGGGCCTTACTGGACAGAGACCTCTCCTGGACTTCTTTCTCCAAACAGAGGCCAGGGACCCATCTGGATCCTTCCATCTGCTGTGCTGTCATCTCTCCGGCCTCCTTGAGTCCTTCCAGGACTCATGAGTTTGGAGGAGGAATGGGTTTGGTGAACCTCTAGCCTGTCTTTACCACATATGAGAATAGTCATAGTCACCAAGGAGGATTCAACAGCACACCATCAATGCTTAAGACAAAAAAAAAAAAAAAAAATCATGAAAAGTTCTAGAAAAAGCTGTAAGTGGGAAGACAGTCATGAAGGAAGCCACGAGAGGCTTCATGAAGGAGGGAGCAGGCAACTGCAGCTCCAAGGTCAAGGTCAGGACAGACCTACACCTCCTGGCTTTCACGAAAGGAAAATTCCCTGCACTTTTGACTTGGACAGTAAGGCAAAATTACCCATTCATTTCCTTTATTTGTTTACCTTCCCATTCTGGTGCAGGCTAAACAAAGTAAGTTAGAAAAGTGTTCTTATATATTCACAGCTTTCAAGTTCTCAGCTTGCATAATTACAAGGGACAGAAGCTGAAATTTCATCTGTGCTATGTCAACTTAAAAGAAGTCAGAATTGGAAGTAACTGGGAGGTATGATTTGCACTTTGATGACTGAAGTGAAGTAAATTGGTAGTTCCGAACAGGAAAGAATGACCAGGTCTATTCCTATAGACCTTAAGTGTTATCCAGGAGAGAAATTTCAGCAAATGAGTCAAAGATAAAATCGATTGTTCATTAATACATATTTTAACACCTATATGAGATTGTGAAAATTGGCCTTATTATATTGGCACCTTGTTATAAATTTTTGCCATTAATATTGTTCATTTTGAGCAAAGATCTGGCTTTCTAGCTAAGAAACAGAGCGTTGTTGTAAATCAACATTTTCAATATGGACAGCCAAATATGATAGTGTCCGAAGTGCTAGCCTAAGGGTCAGGTTCATCTGCACAAAGTTCAGGGCAGACCACAGAATATTTCATAAAATTTACTAGTTTCCCAGGCATATTTCTACCATCACTCACAACACATTACATTATAGGTACTGGTTTATGTGTCTCTCTCTCCCCCATTGCTCTGTGTCCCCAGTGCTTAATACAGACATGGCTCATAGTAAGCACGCAGTAAATGTTGAACCATTGAAAGAGTGTATTTGTACTATTTATGTGATTCTTTTACCATCCTGCCAAGGTAAGATAAGACAGAGAGTATCCCAATTTTCACCTAAGAACGATATGGGCGTAGGGCGATTATCCTAGTGTGTAGGAGCTAAAGCTGTGACTTGAAGTTGAAATTTTCTGACTCTGAGGCAACTTGTACATGCGCATTTTCTTCTACTCTGCTCAGAACCATATAGAGGCTTCTAGAAGCATCTAGGAGCATCAATAGCACAACTGCACAACTGGAATTTTTAGACCTGCCTGTTCCAACATATTGTAATGATTTAGTTATTATATCTCAATTTTATTTTTTCCACAAATATATGAATAATGTGTAGATTTTATAAAATCAGAGGTTTAATGATGTTCAGTATTATTCTTTGTCTGTTCTTGGGCATACTGATAAATGAGTACGTTAAAAATAATCAGGATATCTTTATTTGATTCACTATTGGAGGGATTTAAAAACCTTACCTTACATCAGCATCTTGGGTGTCACCAGTACCCCTCCAGCTTCAGAATCCTAGAAGCAGGTTAAGAGGCTGCTGTAAGGAAGGTGCAGTCATTTTCCTCTCAGTTGTTTATGCCTCAAATTCACCTTCCAGAGAGAAACACCATCTTCTGGGATATTTATCAGTGTCTAATGCAAACAGTGCTTGTGAAAAGACATAGACTCTTTTCTCAGAGAGTTTACAATCTGGGATAGTAGTTACAGCTAAGACTCTGTGATCTGGTTTACCAAGAGTGTCCTAGATGTCACCTGGTGTTCCAGGGTAATAATTACAGTGACACTTTGCACTTTTAAACCAGAGAGAGGAATTGTGTGTGATTGCCCTACTTAGAGATAACATCTACTGAGTGCTAAGCACTGTGCACCTTCTACATGGTTACACTTATTATCTAATTTAACTTACACCACATCGCCAAGAGAGGCTATAGCTTCATGCCTTTTGACAGCACAGATTCTAGGGCCATTGCTTAGGTTCAAGTGCTGGCATTGGTACTCAGTCTGTGGACTTTGGGAGAGCTAGATAATGTCCTTACCTTATGTCTCAGTTCTTTCATCTGTACATGAGGATACTGAGAATACCAACAGCCTCTGGTGGTTATATGGGGAAGAAGTGCTAAGTATTTGCGAACACTTAGAACTGTTGGAAGTACAGAGAATAATATTTGGTAGACAAATTGTTAGTGTCCCCATTATTGCAGGTAAGGAAACTGAGTCTCTGAGAAGTGATTTGCCCAAGGTAACACAGCCTGTAATTGGCAGAGCCAGAATCCCACATGCATTTATTAAGTTTGATGCTTATGTTAAGTTCAAACAAGGAATAAATATATTTGCTGAAATCCTAAGGGAAGGAGCTAACCTACTTGAATGGTGAGCAAATCATTTGAAATTATCTCACTTAAAACATAAGGAAAGTGAGGCCTAAAGAAATTAAATACGTTGACAAATTTCTGATGACTGTTTAGTTGAAAAACCAGGACTAAAACCCAAATGTCTTGTTTCCTACTCCAGTTTTATTTTACTATCATTCTTCCAATTCGCTAAAGAACTGATACCATGTGATAATAATACTCAGAGACTGGTAGAAATGCCCAAGAATCCCCCATTATCATTATCCCCACCCACCCCATGATCAAAGATTCAAAAGCCAAATGAATAATCTTAGCTATTAAGTAGGGCATAGGCTTGGATTCCAAAGAATAACTTAACCTTTTTGATCTTTCATATCTTCATTTTTTTTTTTTTTTAAAAAGAGAGAGAATGACACTACAGACCCACATTAGGCTGGATCAAACTGGGTAGCATATTGAAACTGTTTTATAAGCTCTATTATCTTTCTTTTTATCTTATTTAACTTGTATTCATGAAATATTTTAAGGTCATTCCACATGCAAAATAATGCATGAAGACTAGAGATATGAGGAATTATTACATAAAATCCTTATCTTTAAGGCACCTACTATTAGGGGAGATCGAAAAAGAAACATAAAGAGAAAATTAACCAAAAGGTAGAACTCATAATATAGTTTAGAATATAGTATTATTGAAATAAGGTTTAGAATATAGTGTTGTTAATGATAAGGGTGACACAGAATTGGAGGTGGAAAAGGTCATCTGTGATCAGGGGGAGTACCATATAGTAAGCCTAGAGGAGTCTAGACTGCACATTAATTCTATAAAACATTTTTTTCTTGTCCAGTTTAGACAAGTTTGTGGTTTTATTTCACATGTGAAAAGAAACTTTGTGTTTGATAGGACTGAGATAGCACAAAATTAAATATGGTTTTTAAGAACAGAAAGTAAAAGATATTCATCCTAACAAATTTTATTATATTGAGATATAATAAGTAAAACTTAGCATTTGTTACATACTAAATGTTATTTTTTATGTAGATTCACTAATTTCAGCCTTATGGAAAATTTACAGGTTAGGTACTATTATCTCTATTTCTTAGACTAGGAACCTGAGGTTACGAGAGGTTAAATAACTTCTCTATGGTGGCACAGCTCCCAAGTGACAGACCTGAGATTTCAACTGAATCTGACTGGATCCAGCAGCCTTTTAATTACAGATACACTGCTATTCTTTTATAAGACTAAGTAGAATCCAGGCGGTTTGGCTCCAGGGGCTTTGATCTTATTTTTTCTCTATATTCTTTGGAACCTGGATCCAACTACTTTTTCAATGGAATGTCAAGTTTTTCCCCCCGATTTATGAACCTAGAAAGTCAGTATCTAATCGGCACCTGTAGTAGTTTCCCGGGGCTACCATAATAAAGCCTCACAAACTGGGTAGCTTGAAACAACAGAAATTTATTCTCTCATAGTCCTGGAGGCCAGAAGCATGAGATCAAGGTGTCAGCAGGGCCGCGCTCCCTCTGAAGTCTCTAGGAGAGCATCCTTCCTTGTCTCTGCCAGCTTCTGGTGGCTCCAAATGTTCCTTGACTTGTAGATGCATCACTCCAATCTCTGCCTCTGTCTTCACATATTTATCTTCTCCTTGTGGTCTCTGCATCAAAATTTCCTTTTTTATAAGGACATCAGTCATGTTGGATTAGGGCCACCCTACTCCAAGGTGACCTCATCTTAACTAGTTACATTTGCAATGGCTCTGTTTCCAAATAAGATCACATTTCAGGCAGTAGGGGTTGGGGATTTCACCTGTCTTTTAGGAGACACAATTCAACTTGTAGCAGCACCCACAAATAAAAATCATGACCCCAGAGAGAGCATTGCTCAAAGTGTTTAAAAACCGTGAAGCTCAGGTTCTGACCATTAGAACAGACACTTGGTTGACTGGACTGGACACTAGCCAAAGGAATGGATGTCTATCGATGGGCATGTGACGGGTATGCTCAGTGGTCAGGCTGGCAGCATCTTCATTCCCTGGCCAGGCTGAAGAAATCTGAAGGGCAGTCCTGGCTGGCACCACTGCTGCCCTAGAGTTGATCTCAGCTCAGCCAATTGCTGGACACTGTCTCTGTGCATTGACGGAGGGACCCAGGGGCTTGAGCCAGCACCTCACCTGTGTCTGTCATGTGGGTTGAAGTGTCCTAAGTTGGCCTGCCTAGAAAGTGTGAGGTCTGACACCATGGGACAGGGAACAACCACCTCTATAAGAAAAGAAAAAGGCCCCTTCCTCCCTCCCTCTCACTCAGAGTGGAAGCACTGGCCTTGTTTATGATGCCGGATTGTGGTCTGAAGGAGCTCCAATCTCTCCAGCTGCATCTCAACCTATGATGTCCAGGCAGAGATTAGCTAGCTGTCCTTAAAGGATGAAGAGAAAAATCAGTGAGGGTGGCAACAGCCATGCCTCACACCTCTTCCCTTCCAAGTCCTGGAAGCAATGGGTAGGGTCACCTATGATGGATTTCAGGATCTTCCTTTGAAAGGAAGAAAACATAATAAATGAGAATACAAGTGCTTTCGTTCTTTGGTTTCTTTTAGTAAATAGTAGCATTATGGTCAGAGAATATATGTTCTTTATGACTATTTAAATCGCCAAAGTAGCTGGAAGGCCAATGTTACTGACTTGTTTGCAGTTCAGTATCTTATTTAGTGTTGATTGTCATGTGTTTGGGGAGAAGGCCGAGAGCCTTTAGCACTAAATCAAACCTCTTTGGACTCTGCCTCCCTCTGCCTTTCTCCATTTTGCTGGAGGTGGGCTGTCTGGCTGAGAACTGCTCTTCTCTTTGTACAAAAGTTTTCTTTTCTCTTGATGTCTTTAACTTAAAAACAAAAATCAAAGAATTGTATGATTCCCATAGGAACACATTATGCAGGAGGAAATTATTCCCATTAGAATCCAGTAAATTTCACCTATATCTAGAATTGCTTTTCTAATAAAAAATAAGTGTTCTATAAGTGATAGCACCTGGGGAATATCACCAATCCTGACATAAGTCTAGTTGATTTTGTGCTCAGAAGTCAATTTTTCTGACTTCTCTTTAGTTTTTGTCTTCCTGAGTCACTGCCACTTAGCAGCATGGTTTTATTTCATGGCATTTAATATTTGATGCGGGTTCTTTAAAAATAACACTTTATATGTGCTTTAAATATTACTTCATTTAGATTTCTAGTAAGTTCAGGGCTGTTTACTTTAAAGAGCTCTGCACTTCACCAGGGATCCCCTGAATGGGCGTGACAGAAAGAGCATGTGGATGCATTACTTGCTTGTGCTACAGACAGCCTGAGAGAGTCTCTCGACAACAAAGTGAGTGACGATTGAGAGACAGTGTTGGAAAAAATATCCCTGGATGAAGGAAATAAGACTCAGAGTTCCCAGCACACTCAGTCGAAGAGAAGGATTAAACTTATTAAAAAAAAAAAGAATGCTGATGGGCTATTAGTTAAAGAAGAGGGGGCAGCCAGTTCAGGGAAGGGGGGGCACCAAGTTTCAGGTGCCATCACTCAGGGGTCTTCTCTGTTTTAGAACTGCTGGTGGAATTTTGTGGTAAATAAAGCCATGTGTCATGCACTGGCAGTTAACACTGTGAATTAAAATACCCCAAATTAGTGAAGTCAGAATCTCTCAGTTGTATACAGATTGAACTATGAAATAAAAACTGAGTTAGACTCTCTCTCTCTCTCTCTCTCTCTCTCTCTCTCTCTCTCTCTCTCTCACACACACACACACACACACACACACACACACACAGACAAAGAAAACAAAGGCTGTATTTGTATGTCTTTGCAAAGTTCATAGCATTCTGGTGGGAAAATCCTTTGCGCACAAACATTTTGAGTCTCTTTAAGTTTATTTTATATTGGGGGGCAGGTAAAATTCTAGAGAAGAAGATCTATGAGCCTTGTGGCTCCAGGAGCTGTCCCAGCCTCTTAGAAGTAAAGCACTCTTTATGTTAATTAAAAAAAAAAAGTTTGTTCTCCATTTTTTTTTTAATGGGATAAAGCAATTTCTTTTAGGTTGCTTGAACTCTCCCTGCTAGATTTAATGTGAGAATATTATTTATAGATTTAAACATCATTTCTTGCTCATGGCTGTGAGCTGCAGTTGTGCAGGATCCAGAATTCTAAAGGCGAATGCCTCCCAAACGTACGGAGACTTCCGTTGTTTTCGCTCCCTTCTCTTGTTGCTGCGGGGGCTAGAGCAGATTTTGGTTCACATCACAGTGTACAGTGTTAACTAGGTGACATATGGGTGGGGGACATTCCTGCTTGTCCACTGCAGCCAGAGGGGGGGAACGTTTCCATAGAGATAAGAAGCAAAAGTGCTCCGTGCCACCTAATTGGTATGCATCCCCAGTTCAGGTTCATTGTGCTTGTGCTAATGACAGGGTTGTCTCAGTAATAAGGATGGTGCACTGGAGAAATTTGCTGCCTTGGTATATTTTTCCCTGGCAGAAAACTACTTAGAGACTGTAGTCAGTAAGAAGAGTGACTGGCAGGCTGAAGAGGCTGCTTAGCAGCATATGGGGGAAGGCTGGTGCTCTGTGCCACATGCATATGCTGCCATTAAACTCCAGCTTTGCGCTTTGTGTGTTCCTGGGCTTATGCCAGGAAGCCCACCTGCTGCAAGAATACTTGTAAAGCCCAACTCAAAAGTGATTGAAAAGCTACTAGAATAAACTGTAATAACACAGTGCTTCACAGATGGGACATAATTGCAAGCTAAAGTGTACAGCCTCTGCAGTAATGAAAACACGAGCCATTAAATTAAAATCATAAGGGAAAAAACGATAAAAGTCTGTTGATTTTTTTAGTTTTATTGCAAAAACTTCAATTTTCCTGCCCTCATTAATCAAATACCATAAAACTATAGTGTGACTTTGTTCTGATGGAGGTTCATGCAATTAGAATGATGAATGTTGATGAAAATGATGTAACTTTTGTTATTTACTTGCCGGGATAACTTAAACCCTCTGTAACCAGATCCACCCGATTCTGACACCTATCTATCAATTTGCAGATTGAAAGAGCCTTTGGGGATTTGCCCTAAGAGTTTACAGAGCGTTTTGTCCAAGTTTGTCCAAAGCGAGAGTAGCATGAAAGCAGAACTTTGGGCTTCTTGCTCAGCACTGATAATATGTGCAAACTGAATCCTTTCTCCCTGAGCAGCCCACTCTTTTTTTCAAACATTACTAATTTTTCACTTTTTTGGACAATTAAGAGAGACTCCGAACTATGTAAACACATGAACTACTTGAACGATGTCAGTGTGGCTATAATTGGTGGTGGCCTGTGCGCTGGAGTTGCAAGGCTGACCCGTAATTAGTGGGACTGTCGGTGAGTAGGAGGCTGGGAGGGCTGCGGGAGCTGAATGGGCCAGCAGGCCGAGCTGGAGGCCTCTCCGGGGCTGTCTAGTGCCCAGAGGGCCCCTGCACCATTGTTCTGCTTCTTTCTGTGGGTGGGCCTTGTAAGGAGAAAGAAACATTTGTGTCACCATCGTCGCCCAAGCAAACAGCCTTTAAAAGACTCTTTTTTCATTTTTAAGTATTCATTTCTCGGGCATGTCTCGTGGCAAAGTGGAAGAATTCCCATCCATTCAAAAAAAAAGAAGAAAAAAGAAGTAAAGAAGGAAGGAAGGAAGGAAGGAAGGAAGGAGGGAGGGAGGGAGGGAGAGGGGGAAGGGAGGAAGGAAGGAAGGAAGGAAGGGAGGAAAGAGAAAAGAAAATCAGCAACAATGGGATAACTATGTTTTCCGTTTACAAACGGAGACAGGTGTACAGTCTCATGGCATCTCAAGTGTGTTTATAGAGGAAAAGAACTGAAGTTTGGAAGTGCAAATGTTTCTTTCTTTCCCCACCTTGAAAGACATCTGGGTTATTTCTCTCCTAAAGAAGTGCCCCTTGTTCCAGGATCTAATAGTCACTAGAGGTGCTGACGAGTCTTTCACAAAGCCCCGCTGGCCCATGTGAGAGCAGCCTCAACTAAACTTGCTCCAAAGGAGGTGCATTTGTAGCTGCTTAAAAGCTCACAGCAATTCGATGGAAGGTTCGGAAACTAATAACAAACAGAAGCATGTGTCATCACACAGTCCTTGGCTGAAGAGGGACCCAGAGGCACATGAAAAGGAGCAAGGTGGGCACAATCATTAGACTCCTTGCAGATTGTTTTCCAGTGGGTGAGGCTATCACAGCCACTGATAACAGGCACACCTTCCATTACTGGACAGCACAGCTAGGGTCAGCCTCCATACCTCAGTCTACCGTGTGACAGGGTGATTACCTGCTGCAAAATACTCCAACACTTACCTTATAGTGGCCTTTAAGCATTGGAAGTGCTTTCATACTCGAATATCTGCCACTTCCTGCCCCTGCAGGACCCTTTAAGACTCACCCTGTGATGTGCGGTATTTTTTGTGGCACTGGGGATAGGAACATGGAAGTGCTTCTCTCACTGCCTGTTCCTTCCACTTTTACCTGTCTTCCTCAAGAACTGCCCGCTCCATGTCAGGATGTCCCCAAGTCTCTCTCGAATCTGGCACCCCATGATGGTTGACTGACTGGTCAGCCCCAGCTCCGAGTGGCCCTGGCAGGTATCTGGAACATATTTGGTCTGAACATTTGGAGGCAGGAGTTCAGCTCCGATGTGAACTTAAGAAGGAAGGTGATGTTTAACCTGATTTGGCTGTATTTTGTGTAAACAAAGCTGCCAGGAGCCTCTTTCGTAGAGATAGGAGTGGAGAGCGGACACATGCCTTACATTTCCTTCATTGGGCTGAGGCTCATGCTACTGCCTCCTGCCCTCCATTCCAGAATGAAATACAGCCAAACACAGCCCACTAAGATGCTGAAAGGGACATGCCCCCATGTTAAGCATGAAGGGAGAATTATATTCATACTGATGGTTTCCCTTCCCTCAGTTAAACAACTGATTTATAAAAAAAAGTATGAAAGCTTCTGCTTTGGCTTAGATATCTGTAGCTGGGCCACATTTGTTCCCCTCTGAAATTTGGGGGAATTATTTGAAAGCCAGAGCACTACTTATGAAACAACATGGAGTAATAATAATTTACCTATAGTCATTTAAAGGAAGGCGATGGGTAATCCATGACAAATGTGTAATTTTAGAATACCTGGAACCACATGAGCCTAAATTATTATTTTTTCATTGTACAGCCTGACTTGTATTGTCAATGGGATCCCCGATTTGAAATTCTAGCAAAGGAGCCAGGCTTGAAGGAACATTTGTAAAGACCCAGGAAGTCACACATAAAATCATGCGAGGCTAAGATAGCTAGCTGCTTGAGAGATCTGAGTATACCCACACCTCACAGCCATTATTTTGGGTATGTTTAGAACTATTTCTTAAGAATCCCTTTTATAAATATATTTTTCTCTCTCTCTTTTTTTAAAGTTCTTTTGAATGGGGCTTGGGAGCAGTTAGCACCAATGACCACGCTCATATCCTAGCAAGTTGTTGGTGGCACATTTGATTCTCTTGTAACCCAATAAAAACAAAAGAGTTGTCACCTTGACAAGCGTTGCATGCTCTGTGACTAATGGCTGGTTTTAGTTGTTGGCTCTTCCTTTCTCTGTATTCTTTCTAGTTTCTAAGCCCAAACCAATGAAATGCTCAGTACATTGGTCGCTAGCTTACAGGGGCTGCTGAAATTAAGGCAGTTTGTAGTTATAAGGCCATTAAACAATGGCCTCCCTTCATATCATACAGCTCCATCTTTGGTGATAGGATTGGTTGGCTTTCAAATTGAGTCAGTTGTTTCCTCTCTTCCTTAACAAGGCGTGTTTTTTTATTTTTTAATGACAATTTCTTGTGTAGTAGAATATGTCAGGGAAAGATTAGAGGCAACACAATACAAATGGATGCTATTTAAGGAAGGAGCAAATGGTCATGTCACAGGTCTCTGCAAAGGATCGCAAAGAGTAACAGATTTGGGTTTTTGTTATTATATTTTACTAATTTTTGTCAACTTGCCATCTTATGGCATCAAAAGAATTGGGAAGATAATTGCTTTGACTTTTCAGAAGGAAGGTGTTGCCCATTTCTCGGGTCTGGTGGTGTATCGAACTTGATATATGTCCTAAAAAATACTCCCATAGATGTATTCACTTGTTATGTGGTCCCTTCCTGTCTCCAAGGGGTCCAGAACTATGGAAAATAATTTATAGAACACAACTACCCTCATCTTGGATTTGTTGGGGGCCATGCACTTGTGGCTGGACTATGTTTTAGACTTTGTTCTTTCAAAGGACCTGGATGTGCTTAGCTACAAAAATCAATACCCGCTCCCCACCGTGGAGCCTCTCAGCTACCGCTTAATGCTTTTAGTCAGGCCTTTTTTTACCTATTCTGGCTTCCTCCCCCACAGTTTGTCCACATCCTTATTTGTACATCCTGATTCTGAATTTATTCCTCGATCCTGGAAATGTCTGACACTTGGATGAGAAACTTTTTGTGCCCATTTTTGAGTCTTGGCTTCACGTGACCGTAAGGGGTGTTTATTTTCCCTGATAGACTGGGTGATAGTCTGTGTTCAGCCACTTGAAGGTTCTGCATGAAATCAATGTAGTTACAAGGTAAATTCAGAAATAATTTATAAGGTCTCATTTGCGTCCCTTGGAGGTGAATACACATGTGGAAAATTCATCTGAAGAGATATGTTGGGGTCCCTAAGGTATTAACAGTGGTAATTGTAACCCACATTCAATGTCTGAGGCTGCCCTCCAGTGGCTTTGAGGCTATTTATGGCTCCACCTGCCTGGGGGCAATCATGTCTCATCTCAGCTCAATATAGGAGGTCCGCCTGAGAGCTATAGTAGATCCAATTAAATTATTATTGTTACTTTTTTTTTTTTACGCCTACAGCACCTGGTATTCCGAGGTGGTCTCCCATCCAGTTCTAACCAGGACCGACCCTGCTTAGCTTCTGAGATCAAACGAGATCAGGCACGGTCAGGGTGGCATGGCTGTAGCCAATTAAATTATTAATATTCTTTCCACCCTATCTGGTTGCAATGCTCCAGTAGAGATGGCGCTAATGCCTGGGGGGACCCTGGCTCACATGGCCAGTCACCCACCATCATTATTGGGGAGGCCACCCCCACTTATTCCTGGAAGAATAAGGTATTAGTTTGTGGAATACTGAACCCTCTTCCAGCTTTCAGAGTTCTAACAATTACTGGAAAAGTGGCAAGAAGAATAAAGTTTCTGAGGCCCCAAAGATCCAATTCTGCTACCAGCTTAGAAGTTAAGTAAAGCAGGGAAGGAGTTTGTAGACTGGTTTCACCATGAGTTTTATTTAAAAAGCCAATATCTGTCTGGGCTTCATTCCTTGATTGGCTAATCTATGACCTCAGTAGTTATAGTGCCTGACTCACTTCTCAGAAACGTGTACGTGTGTGTACATGTATATGTGTGTGCATGTGTGCCTGCATGCACACATCTGTCAACGCAAGGATAACAGGCTTCTGGGATGTTAACCACAACCATAGCAAAGCAACATTAGTGGAATTCCTTGTGAAAAGAAGAAAATGTCATCCTCTGCAACCCTACCACCCCAAACATCTTTTATCTGTGGCAGGTGGGATTCTCAGTGAGACAGATGCTGAGGTGGAGATCTGCATGCAGGAGTGGATAGAGAGGGAGCTGGGCTGAGATGCAGTTTAACAGAGCCCTCTCATCATCCCATGGGGAGCTCTTGGGTTGGGGGCCCTTAAGGATACTGTGAATTCAAGCCTGGGAAGGGCCAGGCAGTGTAGGAGTGTAACCTTGGGAGAATGTTTGGCCTCTGGGGGTGGCTGTAACAAAGTACCACAAACCAGGAGGCAGAAAAAAAAACAGAAATGTATTGTCTCACAGTTCTGAAGACCAGAAACCCAAACTCCAGGTGGCAGCAGGGCCATGTTTCCAGTGAAACCTGTAGGGGAGGGTCCTTCCTAGCTTCTACCTCCTGGTGTTCCATGGCTTATAGAAGCTTCGCTCCAATCGTGGTCTCCATTTTCACATGGCTGTCTTCACTCGGTGTATGTTTCTGCATCTCCTGTCCTCTTATAAGGACACCAGTCATCTTAGATCAGGGCCCCCACTGCTCCTCTGTGACCTCATCTCAACTAATTACACCTGCAACCACCCTGTTTCCAAACAAGGACACATTTTGAGGTTCCCATGGATATGAATTGGGTAGACACTCTACTGGACATAGTATGGAGGAGCAGCTTTCTCTGGCTGATCCCTGAGGGAGTCTCGGCCATGAGCTGTCAGCCTCCCTGAGCTAGAGGATAAGGGCTGTGGTCCTGGAGGGATTGTCCACTATAAGGTCCTTGCTCCATCCTTGTACCTACCAGCCACTTGATGGGAAGAGTGCTCTCACTGGGAGCTCTTACTTGGGCTTGGTGGAAGAGGCATAGCTAGACAGGGTGAGTGTCCCCCAAACTTTTGCACATGGGATGATAATGTTGGATTTTCACTTTGGTCCTTGAGGGGATATCTGGACTTCTGTCCATCTGCTGTCCTCACTTCCTCTGCTGGTTGTTTTCTCAGCATCCACAACCCAAACACCCACTCTTTCCCCTTCTGTCTTCTGCTTTTTGTCATTGTCAGCCTTTGTCTTCTTCAGCCACCACCCATATCTTATTAACTGTTCTCTTAGCTGTGGCCTCCTTTTTCCTTAGATTGGAGGGAACACTGCAGGAAAGAGGGTCCAGTCTCAGTGCTGGCAGATCAAGGAAAAGCTGAGCTGAGGACTGTAATTGGAGCCATTAAGGGTTTGCATACAGGTTCTGCCTAGGAAGGGGCAGTTCATGAAAGGTTCATCCTCAAACAAACTCGTCAATAAGGACCACAGGCGTGAGAACTTTCAGTATTAGAGTCAACCCTTTCCCTAAAGGTTTGTATAACCGAGAGGCACATAGAAGCTAGTATACTTAGTAATACTTATGAGGGTCAAATCCTCATAAAAATAAGTAAACAGAGAACTGAAGATGAAGTCCAGCCTAGCTCTTTGAGCGTCTGATGGGGAAGGTGTCACACTGGACACTTTGCCCAGAATGTCATTATCTACTGTTATCTCTCTATCATTTTGTATCGATCATTCTTTATATTTGAAAGGACACAATAAGATTGTGTGTTGTGCACAGGACGTTGTGTCCTTGGTCAGTGGGCAGCACAGCTGGAGTTCTTACTGACCAGGGCTGCCCTGCTCTGCTCTGCCACACTTCCTACCTAAGCGCTGGGTTTGGTTGTTTTTGTCCATACTTCACACAGATTAGGAGGAACGTGGGCTGGAACGCAGCATGTATGTGGACATCAAAATGCAACAGAACTACTCATTGTAATAATTTGATGCCACAAGGCAGGAAACTGTATAGGCCTACACTGCCTCTCAACCTGGCTGTGGTCCATCTCTAATCCTCAATTTGCTGTGTATCATGTGGAAATTGGCTTTTCCATGGTGCTTTGGATTTGTGGCAGCTTGCTGCAAGTGAGTGAAAAGAATCAAATGGATGTGACATTTATTGTCCTCTCCCTGGCCATCGGGATCGGGTCTGGTTCTCTTTTTTTCAGCCAAACCAGCTCTCCACATGGTGCCTGTTTGGGAAGAGGCTCCAGAGGGCAAGACTTGGATACGCAGGAGCCACATGGGACCAGGTGGCTGCTCCTACCACAGAACGACCATCACGTGACTTTGCGGTTCTCATTGGCAGTGCCGGAACCTGAGTGCCTCCAGGCTCCAGCAGAGCTGCACATGTTCCACGTGTGCAGAGCCCCAGATGTGGGGCTCTTCCCATGTCAGTGAGTCCTGAAAAGTGCAGTCCTGAGAGAAAGAAGAGGGTGTCCAGAGTCCAAGTGAAATTCTCTGCCAATTTTGGAGCAGAAAGAGTCATGGCTAGGGATGTTTCATGACTTTGTGCCTGGAAAGTCACCAACCCAAGCCTCCCAGTAGTGGGCAGCATTGCTGGACTGTGACAGCCTGGCAAATGGCAGGGACCGTCCTCTACTTCTCGGCTCAAGAACTAGGAGAGACAGCTGGAGATGTCACCATGAAGTGCAGGAGAGAGGCTCGCAGATAGAAACCGAACCACCTCTGCTCCCTCCCCATGCTGCTGCTCACCCACGCACAGCTGCGGCACCCCTATGATGAGGGGCAGGTGGCTGAGGGGCACTGTCCGAGGCTACAGTCCTCCTCTGGGCATGTTTTATTATAGAAATATTTTAATTGTATTATTAGCAAGATGCTGTATGTGATCTAAAATATTCGTCGATCCTCTGAGATGATTTTTGGACTCAAAAGGCAGTGTCCCCAGAGCTGCTTTTGTCTTAGTCCCTGGTTGAGATGTCACTGAAACAGGAACATCCCCCATCCCTCCAAATATCTCCTATTTACCTGTGGTGCTGGACACTTTGAAAAATTGCCAGAGTGAAGACAGGAAAGTGAGATGGGACCCTGTCTAGGAAAAGCTTAATATCTAACTATAGACACAAGCGCCACATCTGAGAAAGTCATCAGGGTAAGGCTGGAAGTGATTAGGGAGCAGACAAGCCCGTGTCATATGGGATGAATGAGCAAGAGTTAGCATAGCCAGACAGACAGAGCCCATGGAAAACGAACTCCATCAAGAGGGCTTGACATGGGGCTAGGTCTTGAGCTGGGTGCCGGGGAGAGGAGGCTATGGCCCAAGAGGACAGAGAGGCATGGCAGCTCAGTGATAGCTCAGAGCGGGGTGGTAGCAGACCTGGGAATCAGAAGGGTTTGTCCACCACACCCTTGGGTGGTCCTTGGTCACTCACATCCCTCACACACAAGACAAGAGGGTACACTAGGTTGGGAAGTGTCCCCCCACATTTCTGTCCTCCCCAGAACCTCAGAATGTGAACTTATTTGGAAACAGGGCCATTGCGGATATAGTTAGTTAAGGTATGATGACGTCACGCTGAAGCGGGCTGGACCTTGATCCGCTATGACTGGTGTCCTTATAAGAAGAAGAGAAGAGACACAGAGAGAATAGAATGCCACGTGGAGACACAGAGGGAAGATGCCATCTGACCACGGAAGCAGGGACTGGAGTGACGAGTCTATGAGTCAAGGAAGGAATGGTAAAGATTGCTGGAGAGGACAGGATCCAGAAGAGAGAGGGTGGCCTTACCAACAGCTTGATTTGGGGCTTCTGGAGAGACAAGTGAGAAAATACATCTTTGTGTCTCTAAGTCACTCACTCTGTGGTAGTTTGTTACAGCAACACCAGGACGTTGATACAGAGGGTTGAACCAGTTCTAATGGCCTAGAATGCAGGGGCTCCCAGAGGGACACTGTGGGTTCGGCCGGGCAGAGGGGCCTGGGTGCAGGGCTCTCGGCAGAAGGAGTTTCGGTGAGAATTACAGGCACAGGCATGTGGGTCGTGCTGGAAAGATTTGACACGTGGTGGGGGCACAGAGTGTGGGGAGCTGCTGAGGGGTTTGTGATCATCTGACGGCAGGGGACAGAGCTGGGTGCAGGAGGCAGTGATGGTTGACTCCTTTCTTCCAGAAGACTCTGCAGGGCCACTGACCTCCTGACGTTAACGGAGTTCTGTCACCCCTCTCCCCACACTGAACACTGCTTCTCCGGTACTGCTCAACTCCAACGGGAGAGCAGCGATTTATTTTTCTTTCCTGGCAACAATTAGGCTTCCAACCAGGGTGAGCTGTTCCCTCCATCACAGCCTAAGACAATGAGAATGTATACGGAGTGAAAACCGCCAATGGCAGCACTGTTCGGCAGGGCTTTATTCGGGAGCTCAGGCCCTGGGGTGGAGAGGCCCCTCTTTCTCCAGCAAGACACAAATTTGAATGTGAAATGTCATTAGAGCCTCATTCCTCTAGTACTGCTTCTTTTTAGAATAACAAAAACACATCAGTGGTGAGTTTCAGTGTTATTTTTAATAAAAGAAAACCCTTTAATTTACATATATTTAAGGCTAAGTAAATGAAAATGCATTACGTTACCACTGTTCTACTGAATAATGAGCCCATAGGGTTCAGAAGAACATTTGCTTTTCAAACCTCACACACCCCCAGCTCAAGTCTGCCACTGGGACGAGGGAGGGGGTCAGGGGCCACACCCGGTGTTTTATGAGCTGGGCTGGCAATGGCCCCGTGGGAGACTTGGGGACAAATGGATTCTATGTCAAGCTGCAGACCCAAACCTGGTCATCTGGGGAGTGCCCCTGCTGGTGCTCGGAGCCTGTTTCCCAGCAGGTAGGTCCGGGCAGCAAGGTGGCGCGCAACCCTCCTGCCCCTCAAAGCCGGCTGTGGCGTCACCCCTTCATCGCCAAGGCAGCACACAACAGAAGGAAGCACACGCACATGCTCACACACATGCACACACAAATACACACTTATGCGAACAGTTACAAACACACACTTAGATGTGCTCACACACACACACACACACACACACACACACACACAGTACTTTCCTACATTTTATTAGAAAAGACATGTTCTTGGAATCATTGAGAAATCAACCTTTTCCCAGACATTCATAGAAGAGACTGACATTCCCTTTCCTCCTAGTGTTCCCCAGAGAAGATGTACTGAAGCCATCTTTTCCAAGATAAGTGGATGAAGTAATAAGCTGAGGGTCTGGCACGTAGTACCCCCAGAAGGAAGGTTAGCTATTATTATATTATTATGAATAGCTTCATTAACAAGCACTTCCTATGTTACGTACTGACTTTAGGGGTGAGCAAGCTTTCTTTCCTAAGACAGATACCTTCTTGTCAACTTAAATAAAGAGATAAATTGATGAAAGTTCAAATGATCAGAAATGGAATTTACTCAGAAATAGTAGAGGAATTGCAATTTGGGATAAATATGCTATATAGCAAACTACAGATGAGTCCCTTGAGGGTCGGGGCAGGCTGTATTTATGGACAAGATGTACAAAGAGAGGGGTTCCAGCCAGGGTTCAAGCAGGAAGTTCACTGGCTTGAGGATGGGGAGAGATCCTTGGCAGATGCTCATTGGTCAGAAGATAAGTTTCTGTAAGTCATGTATTTAAAGCAAATCAGTTTCTCAGTTCTTAAGTTTCCTTTTCATGAGGGCTCAAGTGTGAGAGTCTCCATTTCTCATCATCCGGTTCTATTTTAGATGGAAATTCTTTCATATTCGCTACCTCCAAGGGTGTATTTGGGCCTGAGAGTCTCTCCTCTTTGGTCATCTGCCCCTCATTCTGGAGCATGATGTGTGTAGGAGAAAGAAACCACCATCACAGAGGCCTCTTGTCCTTCTTGTCGCCACCCTGGGAGTTTCCTTTGAGAAATTTCAGATGTGATCACTTTGTGGAGGGCTGCAGCTTCGTACACGGAGCATGCCATGTAAACTGAACTGTGACCCCAGGCCTCACAGGAGTCCTTCGTGCCCCTGGAGCCAGTTGGTGGGAGGCTTCACAGAGGAGGTGGCTTTTATGCTCAGCCCTGAAGGGCACCTGAAGATGGAACTGGCCACCTGCTGGCCAAGCAGCAGCTGAGTGGCCCCCAGGAGACCCTGCCAGAGCTGCAAGCCAATGCAGGACCATCCCCTGGCCTTTAAGTGACATTTACCGCCTCTGTGCAAGGACACGCTCTTTTCTCTCTGTTTCTATTTTCTCCAGTTAATCAGGTGACTTGAAAAGAAGCTAGATAAGGGTATTGTTTGCACTGACAACACCCTGATGATACTGTCTGAGGAGATCAGAGGGAAGTGTTCCCTTTCTGAGCGATAGAGTCATTAGGGAGACCTCTCATCACCTCGGAGCATCTAGGTTAATTACCACAGAAAACCTAGAAATGGCAGCTATAATTTTTCTCCAGAAAGTATCACTATTTTTACTCTTGAGACAATAAAACGCCCATGAAAGTGCTTCGACGGATCCCATTCTACAGTTCATTGGTGTGATAATTTTAGTAGAATGGCTGTCTGCACTCCTATTCGAAGGACGCCGTCTTGTGTATTTGATTAAATTTGGGCTGCAAGTTTATGAGCTGGACTAATGAAATCTATTCCTATCTCCCAATGGCCCATTGATCATCAATGAATAAAGCAAGTTTATCTACTGCAGTGTCTCGCTGCCTGTGCTTGTGACCACCTTGGCATGAGCTTATTTCTGTTTGAAAACCATGTGACGATGACATTTACCGAACATCATGTGGTAACATGCTTCTGGTTTGGGGTAATTATTAAAGGTAGGGCAAGGAATGCCATTCAGAGAATTCGGATGGGTGGTTTTATTTTAGACCATTATTATGAACCTGAGTAAATCTTGTGATGTTTTTAAAAAAAAAACCTTTTAAAATTGTTTGCTTTGAAATGGGAGAAAAGTGTATTGTGTAGTGCTGAAATTTCTTCATGATGGTAACTTCTCTTTATTTCATCTTGTTTTTAAATGAGATAAAACTTGAAATGATTCATTTTAAAACCTGATTCCTAGAGCTGTTTCTTCAGATGTTCCAGACCGTCCACTGGTGGTGTGGCGTGACCCTGACCTCGACATCTGGCCTGTTCTTTATTCTTTGCTCTCTCAGGAGGGGCTTGTCCTTCAGTTTTGATTATAGATAGCCTTTGGCATGCTGTTCCAAATCTTATGAAACTCAAAGAGATTGAAGAAAATGATCCTTGATCTTTCACTTCTTCCCGAGACTGGCCCTTCAGATCATCCCTTTCTTTGTTTGGATATTGGTTGCCTGAGCCTTGCCTGAGTGCATCCATATAGGGAGCTGGAACAGGTGTGGAAGCTCTCGGGGTAGAAAGCAAAGGCTTGGGAGGGCAAAGCTGGAGTAATAAGAATGTGCCTTCTTGTTGAATCACGGGATTTTCTATGCAAGTTGCCTAGAGCTAGCCGGTGAGGAAGATTAAGATGGTAGAGAAAGAAAGTATAGCTTAAGTGTCTGTCCTAGAGAGCTCTGGTCAACTTCCTGGGTCTGTAGGAGCATCAAGGTGGTGGCATCTTAACTAATTCAAACATCACTTCTTTTAGGAAGCCCTACGAGTCTCCATATCTTTATTGCAATGTCCATGACTACATAAGTGGTGTCTGTGTCTCCCAGACATTGCAAGCTCCATGAGAGGGGATCATGCTTCCCTTATGGTGATGTCCCCAAAAGAACACAGGACCTGGCTTACAAATACCTGCTCGAGGAAGGAAGGTTCCTCTCAGGCACCTCCCAGCAACGTTTCTCCAGGGATCTTTGGGCCAATACTAGATGTTCTTTGAGGGACCCCAACCCCGAATGTTTTGTATTTTGAAGTAGGTAACTTATCAGGATGGTTTTGACTTACCTTTAAGGAAATCATCTCATTAGAGATTTGTGGGGCTATTTTTCAAGCTAAAGGCAAAACGTTCTGCTAAACTCAATCTTTAGGTTACATAAAATGTAACGTTTGGGGATGAGCTAATATGGGTTAGGAGCAGATTCTCCCTCTCAGCTTCCCTTAGCAAGGTGGTGGGGGGCGGGGTATCATAACTGTCAGAAGCATGATAGAACTGTCAAAAGTACATGAAATCAGCTATGCAAATGGTGAAACAGAAGTCACAGTTCCTTTTGTTCTGTGACAGGGTAAAAATTTCGAACTTTTCATCAAAGAGGAAATAAAATTCCAACACTTACACATTTAAATAATGGGGGCTGTCCCCCTTCTTACTTCTCATAACCAATAGTTAGATGCGCAGAGCCAATTAATTGTTCTACCTCAAGATGACAAACTGGCAGAAAGTGGGCTAAATCTGCACCAAATGTTTGTTTGGCCAGTAAAATCTGAAAATGTTAGATGGGACAAACACACATTTTGAAATGCAATTTCAGCCCCGATATTCTGCGTTCTCTGTGACTCTGCCTGGATGAGGCTCTCCTTGTAGACTGGGAGTACTCCAAAACCTTTCTTTGTTTTCACTGCCTTTCTGTTTCTGTTTACCCCTCTGTGACAGACCCACTTTGGTGGCTCAGCCAGAGGAGTTTGAAGAAGGAGCAGGAAGGCTGGTCAAAGAAGATTTTGGCTTCCAGCTCCTGCTTGTTCCCCTGCCCTTGGTCCTCACCAGGGGACACTGCTCCATCTCTGGGCATCTGCCTGGGTCTCAGGCAGGAAGAATGAGACGAGAGCAGGACAAAGGATGAAGCTGAGCGGATCTGTCATTTCCCCTATGTATTTCTGGGAAGATGATAGCATTCCCAGAGTCTTACCCTGGACGCCTCTGCCCCAATCCCTGCCAGCATGGGCCCACAGCACAGCTTAGCCGCCGGCACATCTGGGGGTCTGCCCTGCGCTAAATCTGACTTCAGACACTGAAGGTCCCTCAGAAACTCCACTTCTTGAGTTTCCAACACCTGACAAAGCATTTGGAGCAGTTTTATTGTCTTAAAACTGACTCTGAAGATCAAGAGAGTGCTATGTGTTTGCTTAAGAAGCTTTAACAAAATCATGCTCAGTTCAGTTGTCCTCTTGAGCTTGCTTTTCGTTAGATTAGTTTCTGGGTGGACATAGCTGTAGCTTGGCTCATCCTCTGCCTCAGGGTGGGAACACTACACAGCACTTGGGCAGCAGAATGGGGACGCAGCCCTGCTGCAGCCTTCCCTCTCCAGGGAGGCCTGCCCTGGGCAGGAAGGATGGGCAAAGGTGGCACCCTCCCAGAAAGGTAGAGGGGGGAAAGCCACCCGAGGCTGGCCTTTCCCTGGGTTCTACTGTGGGAATGTTTGTGGAACCCAGAGGCACATTCTAAGTTGGACCCCAGATATCTGCTTTGGGATGTGCTCGCTCTGTGGGTTCACCTTCAGCATTTAGCCATGTCTGAACATGCTGTGTTTGTCTTAGTTCTGCCCTGTGACTGTTTAGATCCATATGTTAAACAACAGCGCCCCCTCTGGAGTCACCACAGGGTCTCACGGGGGAGAGGACTGCAGGAGTGAAGTAAGCATCCTTCTTCGCAATCCTTCTTCCAGCATGCTCTTCGGATTTTATTCAGAAAGCTATTTTCTCAGTGTGGCAGCGAGCAGAGATACCAGGCACATGGCTTGACCATGGCTCTTATACTTCTATTTTTAGAATTCACCTTTCCTCTAAAACCACCTGGATGGCCAGCCTTCAGTGTCCTTCCCCAGTCACCTGTCAGAATCCCACGCTAAGAAACTTGTACACAGATGCTGTCGCCTATATAAAGGGCTGCCCCCAAAAGCCGGAATGACGCAATGCTGAAAGGTTTGAGGATGACGGGCTGTGGGGGAGTAACTCAAGACGGTCTCCCTTGAGCCCCGAGTCTCAAGGAATGAACACCATTCCCACCTTCTCTACCCACTCTAAGACACTTGACCCTTGTCCCTCAGGACATTGATGAGAAGCAGAAAACACACCGAGGGAAAGCAGCTAGCAGCGGTGGGGGTGGCAGGGGGAAGGCAGAAAGAA
>NW_011889144.1:51581-53571 GCF_000151845.1 Pteropus vampyrus
CAGGAATCTGCATTCTCACGATGCTGGGCCGCGCTGCAGTTTGGGATCTGCTTGTCAAGGAAGATTGTTTCTGTCCAGTAGTGTCTTGAGAGCCAGGTGCCATGGGGTGGGCTGTACTGTCGCTCTCTCCAGGGCAGGGCTCCCAGCTGGGTGGGACTTTGCGTCAGAATCAGCCATGGAAGTTTCTCTAAATAGCGATGCCCAGGATCCTGCCCTGGAGCTTCCGATTCCTGAGGCCAGGCGAGGACCTGCACATCTGTATTTTTATCAAAGACAAAAGGCATCTCAATCTCACCCTGGTAAAAACTGCATTGGGCTAAAAGTACCACAGAGAATTCTGATGGAGACTCAAAATGTGCATATTCTAATTTATCTGGAGAATGGTCTAGACCTACAGAGATGCTGGGACTATCCAAGGCCATGGCGTTGCCAAGAGGGCCCGACAAGGACCAGGTCATCCGTGATCCCTGGCACATCATGCGCCTTTTCCCTCTCTTCCCTTCTCTCAGCTTGGTCCCCTTTCTGATGTGGACATGGGATGGGAAGGCTGAGCTATGTCCGAAGGTGGAGAGGATCTCAGCAAATGCTGACATGGATAAACCACAGAGCTGGCTGTATTTCTGGTCGAGCAGTTAGTTATAAAGACTTATCCCTTCAGTCAACAACTGTGTGCCAGAAAATTCCAGGAGATGGAGATTGTGAGTTTAGTGGGACCAGGTCTGTGCTCTGCCAGGACACATGTCCTGGGGAAGAAAGGACAGCACAGGACTTGGGGCCAGCCAGGGGACAATGTATCACACTTTAAAAAATCAGATTAATACTGTACATATTGATTTTTAAATCAACTTTGAAATTTTAGAATAGTTTTAGATTTACAGAAAGGTGGCAAAGGTAGTACAGAGGGTTCCCAGACACCCCACATCCAGCTTACCCTCCTGTTCACATCTGACATTAGAATGACACCTCTGACAGACCAATGAACCAATATTGATACTTTATTATTAACAAAAATCCATATCTTTGTTATATCTTCTTCTTCTTCTTTTTTTTTTTTAACAAAACATCTTTTCTCTGTTTCAGGATACCACCTATTTTTTAAAAACTTAGCCTTTGTTGGGTAATTGCTAGTTGCCAAGCACTGTAATAAATGCTTCCTATGCAGGTTATGAAATTTTATCCTCAAGAGCCCTGACCCAGAGACATTAAATGACTTGCTCAAAGATAAGCATCTGATAAACTTTGGGGCTGAACATTAACTCCCATTTGTCTAAGTCCAGGGCCATATACCTAGTGCTATGTCACTGCTTCTTCTTAGGAGGAGGTAAAGGTGATCAGGGTATAATGCTGATGGTGGCATGCCAAAAGTAGAACCCCCCCATGTGGAATTGCCAATGTAGTATCCCCAATGTGGAACCCCAATGTTGTACCCCAATCTGGAGCACTCGGTATGGAACCTCTAGAGTGTGACCCCAATGTGTAACCCCCAGTGTGGAACCTTCAATGTGTGACTCCCAATAGGGGATCTTCAAATGTAGAACACCCAATGCAGTATCCTCATTGTGGCTTTCACATTTTAAGTTGTTGGACTGGGTGTGACTACGTAGCTCTTGGGATGGCTAGTCAAAATATTGGAAGAAAAGACTAGTGTGGAGTATTAAAAGACCGCTTTAAATTCACATGTCAAAATTCAGATAAGAATTTTCCTCCAACAGGAGACAAGGAATCAAAGTCATGGTGTGGCTTTAATTTACATGGGAAAGCAATCCTGTTCGATATATGTTGTAGATTTTCACATTATGGGATCCAAATAAATATGCCATGAGGCCATGTGTACATTTTCTAAACAAATATCTTGGAAGAGCAACTTCATATCACACCTGTTTGCTGCTGGTTAACAGTCACCATCCATATTTCTTTGGCCCTCTACAGGCATTAGAACTTCTTAATTCCAAATGACAGAAACCCAACCAAAACTAATTTGAGGAAAAAA
>NW_011889144.1:53621-75112 GCF_000151845.1 Pteropus vampyrus
TCTGTTTCAGGATACCACCTATTTTTTAAAAACTTAGCCTTTGTTGGGTAATTGCTAGTTGCCAAGCACTGTAATAAATGCTTCCTATGCAGGTTATGAAATTTTATCCTCAAGAGCCCTGACCCAGAGACATTAAATGACTTGCTCAAAGATAAGCATCTGATAAACTTTGGGGCTGAACATTAACTCCCATTTGTCTAAGTCCAGGGCCATATACCTAGTGCTATATCACTGCTTCTTCTTAGGAGGAGGTAAAGGTGATCAGGGTATAATGCTGATGGTGGCATGCCAAAAGTAGAACCCCCCCATGTGGAATTGCCAATGTAGTATCCCCAATGTGGAACCCCAATGTTGTACCCCAATCTGGAGCACTCGGTATGGAACCTCTAGAGTGTGACCCCAATGTGTAACCCCCAGTGTGGAACCTTCAATGTGTGACTCCCAATAGGGGATCTTCAAATGTAGAACACCCAATGCAGTATCCTCATTGTGGCTTTCACATTTTAAGTTGTTGGACTGGGTGTGACTACGTAGCTCTTGGGATGGCTAGTCAAAATATTGGAAGAAAAGACTAGTGTGGAGTATTAAAAGACCGCTTTAAATTCACATGTCAAAATTCAGATAAGAATTTTCCTCCAACAGGAGACAAGGAATCAAAGTCATGGTGTGGCTTTAATTTACATGGGAAAGCAATCCTGTTCGATATATGTTGTAGATTTTCACATTATGGGATCCAAATAAATATGCCATGAGGCCATGTGTACATTTTCTAAACAAATATCTTGGAAGAGCAACTTCATATCACACCTGTTTGCTGCTGGTTAACAGTCACCATCCATATTTCTTTGGCCCTCTACAGGCATTAGAACTTCTTAATTCCAAATGACAGAAACCCAACCAAAACTAATTTGAGGAAAAAATCAATAAATAAAGAGTCGTTTTGGTTCACACCACTAGGAAGGTGAAGAGTGGAAGAAGTTCCACACTGAATTTGGGCTCTGGAGAGTATTACTGGGTCTTGGACCGCGTTTGTCAACTGACCTGACTTTTGATAATTCTTAGGACAGTGAGAAAGATGGACATTGGAGCCCCAAGCTTGAGGACGAACATTCACGATCTGGAAAGGGATTTATTGCTCCCAGCCTTCATGCATGAGGCTGTATCCATGCCCTAGGACACACAGTCTTCTACTGTCATGTAGCCTCATGGAATGGGGCATCCCTCAAAAGTGAGACTGCTGTGCAACATCTGTTCATACATAGCTATCTGCTCTAGAACCCCAATCCTCAAGTTTACCCACCAAAGCATTTCTGCACATTTCCTGTGCATTCACCAGGAAAGCTGGCAGCTTTATGCCATCCCCACCAGGAACCCCGGTCTTTCTGGACGCAGTTGTGGCATCTGCTGTTTGAGGATGAATCCCTACCCTGGTGGTTCAGGTGCCTCTATTCATGCATAGGTATGGGAGACTGAGCCACCTTGTGCTTCTAAGCCCAGGTGGTCTGCAGCTCTGCTCAATTCCATGCTGAGGGGATCCCCCTGACACCCTGGGTCCTCTTGCCTGGGGGATAGGAGCTGGGCCAGGGTGTCATCCCAGTCGTAATTACCACAGGGATGTGTGCCTTGTACTGACCCAAACCTGGCTGCCTGCCTGGGCTCCTTTTCTACTCGGGTAAGTTTGCTCTGAGCGGGGTGATCATAGTGCCCCTTTCCTCCTCATCGTGGCTCTATTAGTCAGCTCTGGCCACCACATCGAAGTACCACAGACTGGGCCATTTAGCCAACAGAAATATATTTCTCATAATCTTGGAGGCTGGAAGTCTGATATCAAGGTGTCTCAGGGTTGGTTCCTTCTGTGGTCTTTGTCCTTGGCTTGCAGATGGCGGTCTCCTCCTTGTGTCATCACATGGTCTTTCCTCTGTGTGTGTCCACCCTAGTGACCTCATTTTAACTTAATTATCTATGTAAAGACCCTTTCTCTAAATACTGTCACACTCTGTATATTGGGGGGTGGGGCGGGTAGGACTTCAATGTATGGGGCACAGTTCAGCCCATAACAGCAACCTCTCCCATTCTTGTCCCATATATATGATAGGAAAGAGGATGTTCTGAGAGAGGTGGCAGGGTGTCGTTTTTGGTGAAGCTCAAGTCAATACCAGCAGTAATTTGAGTCATTTGTTGAAGAGACGTCATGAGTTCATCCTCATGAGTTTAGCCATCTTCATTTGCCACATTACAGGAATAAGAACATCACTTTTCATTTTCAAATATCTAAAATATCTAAAAACAACCTTCATGTTATTTTCTTTTCAGGTTTCTATATATTTTTCATAATTTAAATTATGGTAAGAAACTAAAATTATTACATGTTTTTTATTCAGAAAATTTTACTGAAAAACGTGAAGCCCTGGTCTTTTAAAATCAATGCCTGCCTTTCTGAGAGTGTTTTTTGCGAGTGCATATATGCGCCCCAAAACACCATCTCCTGGTGGTTCTCCCCTCCCTCATTTCTGAGCCATTGGGAAGGGATCATAGTGGCCTTCCTCTGACACACACCTGTCATCAACCTTCGGTGGATCGTGGGGACAGAAACCTTTCCCACAATTAAGGCACACTGAGAGGATTAATCTGCTTTCTGCAATCTTGTCAGAAACAGGATACTATAATCTAACCGTTGACTGAAATCTAGCTCCATTTAACTTTACTGAGCCAGGTAGAGGTGCCGTCTCTCGGCCTCTGCTTCCTTTTGCTCTTTTGTATCTGCTGCATGATCAGAGATGATGGGATAATTGAATTCCAAGCCATTCGCAAGGCCTTGAGGTAGCTTTTGTTGTTGATTGGTTGAGGTTGTCTTATATTGGGGGTGAAAGAAAAATAAAGTTAGAATTCTTTTTTCCTAAAACCAATTCTACAGTGGAGCTATCTTCTGTAGGATGAGGCTCTCTGTAGTACCTGGGGCATCGGGGCCGTCGCCTGGCAAATCATCGTGAAAGATGCGTATTTGCCTGTGCTTTCACATTAGACTATCTCACCTTCGTCTATCTCTGAATGGGTTCTGGAAAATGCCTTGTTCTAATATGCTTGATTAAGAACAGAGCTCTCTCGGTTTTCCCTATAGCAACTTAGAGCTCTGAAGATAATTTATGAAGCAGAATTTCTGTTGACTTTGATCCTTTTTGATGGTTAAGTACTAATAAAATGAGACTAAGCTGGCTTAGATGTCTCACAGCTGGTGTTCAGAGCTAAACGACAACTGAAATGCATCAAATATTAATCTCTCTCCTGGCATCCTTCCCGCTTTCAGGAAGTTGTCATATGAGTGTTGTGAAAGATGGACGAGCTGGTGCTGAGTGTCGTCTTGTGCTGGGCCCTCCTCATTTGTAATGTCATTTCCTCTTCACCGCTGGCCTCATTGCCCAGATGATTTTGTAGATGAGGAGTTTCAGTAAAATGCCCAGGCCGGACAGGCTCCACGTGGTGGGAATGGGACGGAGAATCAGGGCTGACTGCAGCAGCCATTCTCTCTCCACCATGCTGTCCTCAGGAACTGAGGAGAAGTTGGACAGTTGTGGGATTATATGCCTTTCAAAATGTCTATTTCCTAAAAAACATTCCACATGTCAAAAGTATCCACACACCAGTCAAGCTGATGAGTTATGACTGTACGAACTCTTTTTTTCTCCTAAGAATTATAGTTTAGGACTCTTTCTTTGAAAGTGTTGCCAAGGCTGGGTTCCTCAGAAAACAGGTTCTGAGACCTAGATTTTATGTGGAAAGTTTACTGGGAAGATCTTTTGAGAACAGCCTTTGTGGGGGAATGAGTGATGCAGAACTGGGCAGAAGGAGGAGCTGAAGTGGCAGGGGATGATCTCTATACCACGGTAACCCTTGCTCCATCCACACACTGAATCACCACCTTGGAGACCACCAGCTGGTGATGAGGGACCCATCCCTTGGGATGGCTGAAGGAGAGACCCTGGTGCCTAGTGGGGGAGAGCACGGGGTCAGGGCCCCTGCCCTGGGTGTGTCTGACTCCAGACCCACCCCTCCATGCTTGGCTGGACCACTAGGGGTCTGTAGATCTTAGAATTTGGTGGACCTGACCGTTCCCACTCATGATGAGCAATTCTGGTGAAATGGCCACTTGACATCCATTGCAAGGGCTCAGTTTCTACCAGGGCCCAGTGGCATGCCAGATGCCTTTTCTCAAATGGTACTTAATTCTGTACTGTGGATGACATGGCCTTGCTCCAGAACCCTGGGGTCCAGAATGAGATTCCCCTGTTGGTGTGCTACAACTCAGCATGACATTTTCTCACCATGGATATTTCTTCTAGTACTGTAGGGTCTAGGGGGAAGGCTGCTTGCACCACTGCCTGGCTCTGTTGCATACCCTTTCCTTCACTGTGTCCCCGCCACCATAGCGGGGAGCTCTTTCTGTCACTAGATCAATGTTGGAGCTGCATTCCTCAGTCTGCAGTATGCTGCCTCTGGAGCCCAAGGTAAGTCCTCAGTCTTGACTCCTTTCACGTGGTGGAAGATGTGAGTGGCGATCGTTTTCTGTTTACTTTGGGGGATACGTCTCCACCTTAAATCTGTATTAATTTCTAGGGTTTGTCTCCACCCTCTGGAGCTCTTGCACCTTACCATGGCCTTCATTGTGTTTCTCAGTCCTGTCCCTTGTAATCTGATGCCATTGATGCGATGAACCAGTTTGGGCGCTGTGGGGAACTTGGACATTCCAAGTCCCGCATGACCCCCTCATAGTGGAACGCAGGGAGTTAATGCTGCAGAGGCATTCTGCTTCCATCCCATGTGAATATGAGCCACTTTGGTCCTACTTCTTGTTAGGGATGGAAACAAGGCACTTGTTTCTAGGTCAGTGGCTGTATCCGGTGCTGCTGAAACCCTAGAAACATTCCTGGAGGAGATTCCACAGTGGGCACTGCAGCTGCAGTGGGGCTGCTGCTCTGCTGAGTTTGCCACTGTCTATCTCCCTCAGAGATCACCCTCTGGCATCCTTTAGGTCCTTCTGGAGTGCAGTATTGTCTTCATTTTGCTAATTTATCTGGGGAGAGGGCAAATTTTGAGGCTTCCCTTGACCTTCTTCACTCTAGAAGTTCTCACTTCAGTGTTCAGGGAACCACATAGGTCTATTCCAATTTTACAAAATACACTTATTCCAGATACACATTTAGAAACTAGGAAAATTACCATCATGCAGGTCTGAGCCCACTGGTCTTACTGTGAGCCAGATGGGGTGGACTCCGTTTATTACCAGCTCCTGCAGGGCCCACTCTAACCAGGGGCCATGAGATGTTTTGCGTCTCTGGATGTCAGTGCTAATTTAGACCCAGA
Organism: Pteropus vampyrus; assembly: GCF_000151845.1. Classification (NCBI taxonomy): domain Eukaryota; kingdom Metazoa; phylum Chordata; class Mammalia; order Chiroptera; family Pteropodidae; genus Pteropus; species Pteropus vampyrus. The sequence continues at coordinate 58,980 of NW_011889144.1, forward strand.
TTCCTCTACATGTCTGGAGACTCTCCTTTCCCTACAGTATAGTTACCCCAGCAGTGGCCGCAGGTCCATTTTGAAAAGGTCTGAGGAACAAATTACCATAGACATTGGATTTTATAAGAAAAGTAAATATCTATTGTGTAAGCCACAGAGGTTTAGAGTTTATTACAGCAGCTAGCCTTACTACAATTAATGCAACACATGTTAAGTGCTTTAAGAAAGGCTGTTACTATAACCTTATGATTGAACCCCTCAGGAAGCATTCAGGAAATGTTGAGTTGAGCTCTTTAAGCTGATTAATTAGCATATACTTCCCATCCCTGTATGCCAGCTGGCACTGGGAATTCAGGTGGCATCAGTATAGCACATGACAAATCTTGCAGAAGCCGGTTAAAAGGACCCCGCATGGCCTCCCTCTTCCACTGTGCTGCAGGCATCCATGTCAGCACCTGTCATGTGTTCCCATTCCAGTGACTCACAGCCTTACATCGCAGGACACTGAGGATCCCGCAGGGATGAGGTGACCGTTGGGAGTGGTGGCCGTCTCAGTGGTTGGTCAGGGTTCTTCTCCAGTGTAATATAAAATGTTTTCTGGTCAGTTCCTCCTTAATCGCTTACCCAAGCTGGATTTTCCCAGCATGGTCCCCATCTCACCTCTCAGTCATTCCTCCTATCCTCATGTCCAACCTGAGGCCAGGTAGCCTTCCTTGCCCAGATATTAGTGTATATCTTACCTAGCTTTAGGTCCTGGCAAACTTTTTTTTTTTTTTTAAGTATCTTCCTTCTTATAAAGGCTTCCTAATAATTTCCCATTGCTACTTACTCTGAAGAAAGCAGGGATCTTGAAAACCGAGAGAACTGGGGACCTGGGTTTCCACTGCAAAAAGTATGCTTGAACTGTTCAGAATTACCCAAGAGGATGACAGGTCATGCAATTATGTACTTGTCAAGGCGATCACAATTTAAAACAGGTAGTATTTTTATTTAGAAGACTGCACATAAATGTATACTAATCTAGTTAAATCTGTTAGCTTATTCTTCAAATTTTGGTTCAAATATATAGCTCTTTCACTAATTGGGAAGTTTCTTACAAGATGCTGGATTTGTACTGGCATGTTGGGTAAGACTGAGTGCTGTGTTTGGGGCTGCACAGTATTCCAAATAGGGCTGAGCCAAGCACAGGCTAGGGGCAGAAAAGTGGGGTGAACATGAATCCAAACTCACCGCCAATTCCTTCTCTCCTTGGCATGGCTTTCCAGCACACGGACTAAACAGGACTGGCAGAATTTCTGTTTTCTGTTTAAAATGGTATTTTTTTGTGTGGCTTCTTTGGCTGTTTTATTATTGCTTGATGCTAAACGTGTGCCAGGATTATGAGTGTAGGAGGTGCTGTGTATAATTAGCAGAAGCCCTGGCTTTCATCAATTTAGACATGAAAATCTATGCAAGGAAAATGGAACATAGCAGAGCTGGCAGGGGTGTAGAGGAAAGCCATGAGTCATGTCAATAGCGCTTCATCACTCAGGGTGGATGCAACTTGTAAGTAACTGCAAACATTTGGAATGGACATGTCTCACACACACACACACACACACACACACACACACACAGATGTTTATCTGTGATCTGGAATTAACATAGGCCCTCTGAAAATAATTTGTCTATAGTTAATGTTTTGATTTAGCCTCAATGATCGCTAGGTTACTGCCTCTTGAACTTGAAGGTGCGCACAAGTCCCTGGGCCTCTTGTTATAATGCAGGTTCTGATTCTTTTGGTCCAGGTAGGGCCTGAGACTCTGTTTCCAGCAAGCTCCCAGGAGAAGCTGGTGCTTCAGGTCCAAGGCCTGCACTTTGAGGAGCGAGTCTCTGAGCCCAATGCCTACCTGAGTCACTGGCTGGACTGACCCGCCTTGGCTGCCGTGGCCCTCCTCGTCGCCACTTGTTGCAGCTGTAGGTGGCGCCTCTCTGACTCTGACCCAACCTTGGCCTGTGACCAGCTGAGACACCTCGTCTTCCTGGGCTTCCTTGGGGCCTTTGATGATGGTTTGGTTCCTGAGACTGACTCGCAGTGTCTGTCTGTCCAACCTGTTTGGGGAGCGTGTCCCTTTCTGGTCTTGGGCTTTCAGAATGTGACCCCACCATCATGAGGCTAAGGACTTCAATAATAGCTTTATCTACAACCCTCATCTTCTTTCAGATTACCTGGAAGTAGATCTTGGGCAGGTGTTTGAGTGTAAGCTATTCGAGAGGATGGCGAAGGGGTAGGCACTGAGTCCTTTCCTCCCCTATGGTCTGTGGAGAAGAAAATCACAAGCCTCTCAATTGTCCAAATCAGAAATTGCACTTTCTTTTACTAAGGTGTTCCAAACAATTTCAATCCTATCTTCTACATAGCCCCCAAATCCATTTATCTGAACCTCACCGCCACTGCCTATTCCAGGAGGCTGCTACTGCTCACCTGGACCTTGCGTGTTTCCTAACTGGCCTTCATTCATCTGTCTGCCCCAGCTCAGTGCATATGTCCCGTCCTGGAAATGTGGATTTACCACTCCTCTGTGTGGAAGCATCCAGTAGCTTCTCCTTGCCCTAAGATAAACACTGAAATCTTCAAAGTAGCTTAAAACACTGTGTCATTGGTTCCTACCTCTTCAAAACCTCATTTCACTCATTAGTTCTCTTTTCAGGAATCATTACTTACTGCAAGACCAAAAATAATAAAATTATAATGGTAATAACTTTTAGTATTATAATAGGAATGACTGTTATGTATTGATTTCTCACTAGGTATTAGGCACTGCATTAGGCTCCTCTCAAATATTATTTCATTTAGTCTTCACAATTGCTCAATGTCACCAATATAATTTTCTTTTAAACTTTGATATGGAAATTTTGTTAAAAAATTGTACAAGATGGCACAGCTAATAAATGGAAGAGGGGAACTCATGTCCCCTATATCTCAAAATAGTATAAAGATGTGGATCTCCAGGTACAGTATGATATGTGTGTGTGTCTGATGAGGGGGGGCGGCTTGCACTTTGAGTGCGTTGAGTTGAGAAGAAAGAAAAGACACTACAACATCTACCCTGGGATTAAGACATTTTTATGCAGTGCCCCATTATAATATGGACATCTTTATGCTAGATACAAGTTTTCAGACTTGCTCTGGGCAGAATCGGGCATTTGTACAGGTTGTCTTTTCTGATCCACAGAGATTTAAATACTTGTGGTCTATGGTCCACCTAGAATTAGTTCACATGAGTGGGTAGAACTTAGTCACATAAGTAATGCTTACTTGCTATGAGCAATCTGGTTGGATGGTATATTGATCTAAAGAGTGAGAACCTTATTTGCTTTTAAAAATGATTACACTGAAATATGTCATTTGACATTCATCGCCCATAAGATAGAAGGAGAAAAATCTCCCTTTAGCTTTTGCTCTCTCAACAGAAAAAATAAATTGTGCAGTACTGTCAGATCGTTTTAGATCACTCATTTTCCCTGAAACAGCAAGTGATGTCATAAACCATTAGAAATCTTCCTACTGCTATCCTTGGTCACCTGATTGACAACATGCTTGTTCAGTGACATCTGACCATCTTCTCAAAATCAATGTTTTTCAGATGTTTATTGGACAGTTCAATATTTTTATGGGTCTCCTTACATTGGTTTGGTTGTTCTGCATCATTTAGTAAGTGACAGAGACAGCACATCATGTGAACTATTATTTAAAGACAATAAGCAATAGAATTTTTTGTACACGTTTAGGCAAATCTTAGAGGTCTTAACCCCCAAATTCACAGGTCTCCTGTGAATATGGTTTTAGAGGTGAAAGTAAAAAGTGATTCAAATGTATCCTCATTCAAAGTGAATTACATAAATCATGACAAAGTGAGAGGAAGATGTGTTACCTAGTAGGAAAAAATGTCTTTTGAAATATGTGAACCATTCCTTCTTTTACTTCCAGCCTCAATTTGAAAACAAATTCTCTCTGTGTGTGTATATGCGCGTGTGTGTGTGTGTGTGTGTGTGTGTGTGCGTGTGTGTGTGTGCTTGCGCACATGTATTCCTTCTTTAGGAAGAATGAATTTCCAGGTGTAAGGAGTGGAGAAGTACAGAAATGATTTGTAAAACAAAGGAATTAGGACAGGAAAAGTGTGTAAAGAAAACACAACAGAATTAACTGATGCCACATTATACTTAGAAAAGCCTCTGATAATGATGCATCAATTAGACACCTCACTGTGATTGATAGGACATGTAAATTATTTCTATTTATAATTCACCCAAATTGCTTCCTTCTCACTGCATACGATCACCCACAAACAATGGGTGACTCTCAGCTACTCCCCTGTTTCTCTCCCTAAGTGCAAGAGGCATGTCACAGGATTTGTCAGCATTTCTGTTTTGTTTTTCCTAAAGAGGAGGTGAATAGGCCATGGGACAATAATAAATTTTCTCTTCCATCTCCTTTTTTTTTTTTTCTCTTAATTGCAGTAAATATTGGTAGCACACGGTAGCCTCGATTTCAAGGTGCTTTCCTCTGCCCTTTTCTTCCTTTGAACATCTGGTCTCTCTTGTGCCAACAGTGGGCTCCCCACCTTGCATATAGTGGGCACTTGGTAAATATCTATAGAGGGAATGGATGAATAAGTTAATAAATGTTTGTTGTAAGGGCCTGTGGCCTCTGATAAGGATCTCCCCTCATGTGTCAGGGGGAGACACCTAAGTAGAGTTTGGCAAAGTCATGGTTTTCGGTCCCCTAGATCAGCCCTCATAGCTGCCTGCCTCACTGGAGTGAGGCAGCAGAAACTCCAGCAACAGCCTACCAACTTTGTCGACTCTCACACCAAACACAACGTTTTCCTTTTAAAAAGTATTTTCCTTATCCTATTTATCCTCATAATTTTTTGTTGTTGTTTAAAATTTATTTTCTTTCCTAAACCTTAATCTCATTGATTCTTATATTTTTTTCTCTTTATATCTAGTGGGTTTTATCTTAATCTTCTCTCTCTTTTATCTTTTGAGCTTTTTATCTCAGTGGTTTTAGATTTAGCTTTTATTTAAATTTCATCAATGATATTTTATTTTTAACACTTATTTCTTTTGAAAGGAATATATCCCACATGGCATTGTAGCAAGGGGCTTTAGACTCAGAGAGTTCAAACACAAAGCTTCTCTACATGAAATTCATAATGATGCCGTCCTATATTTTCTTCTAAATGAGAAAAAACTCCTTTCACCTGAAGGCTACTATTCCATTGTTTTTGTACATGGAGTGACGTAGGAAGCCCGATTCTTGTTTATTTTTTTTGGATCACCAGTGACTGTCCCATCCTTTCTTCACTCGATTGCAATGCCAGCTGTATCAGAAATCAAGTTTCCACACATGTGTGGACCTGTTTCTAGTATTTATACTCTGTATAGCATGTCTCAAAATCTTGTATATGGTTTTTCTACTTTAAGTTGCTGATATAATAATTATTTTAATATAGTTTTTAATACAAAAGCAACCTCAAAATTCTGTAATAAACTCCATCTGGACATGGATATCATTTGCTAATGATTTGGTTAATAATTTTGCATTTGTGTTTTTGTTCATGTGTAAGACTGGCTTGCCATTTTTCTTTTTCATACTATCCCTGATTTTGATAATTAGCCCAATAAAATTAGTTGGAGGAATGTTTATTCTTTCTATATTCTCTGGAATTTTGTGTAATGAAATTATATAATGTATGATAGAACTCATCAGCAAAAACATCCATATTTTCTTTGTAGAAAGAGTATTAAATATTGATTTAAGGAATTTAATGGGTACGGAATCATTCAGTTCTATTGGGGTCAGTTTGGATAACTTGTTTTATGTAGAAATTTATTATTTTTACTTTATTTTCAAATTGTTTTGTGTAAATGTGTTCCTAATACTCTGAAATTTTAAATTTCTATTGTATATACATTATTACCTACTTTTTCATTTATGCTATGTATATTTGATTTTCACTCTTTTTAACCTTTATCATCTTCAGAGATTTGTTAATTCGATTAGTTTTTGTCAAAGAACCAAATTTTGGCTTTGTTGATCCTTTCTCCCATACCTTTATTTTATCCTGCATTACATGTTAAATATCATTATTTCCTTTCTTTTGCTTTGTTAAGTTTATTTTGCTATTTTGTAGTTTATTAATTTCCAGAATTTTGTTTTGTTTTGTTTTGTTTTCTAATATAATTTAAGACTACAAATTTGCTTCGTATCATGACTTCGGCTAAATTCTACAATTCTTGATGCCTAGTATTTTTATTATTGTTCAGCTCTAAGTGTTTTCTAATTTCCATTATGATTATGATTTTGATACATGAGGTTTTTGAAAGTGTATTTCTTACTTCACAAATGCATAGATTTGTTTTACAATTATTTTGTTATTGATTTTGAACAACATAATTTATTGAATCGAAAATGCTATAAAAGAAGTATTCAGATTTCAGAAATGTTAAAATGTGGAATAAATGGCAACAACCATTAAAAAAGTCACTGATTATAAGACACTCCCTTATTTAGACATACCAAAAACTGAAAAAGAAAATTGTGTCTTAGAATCTGTAAAAATTTTGTCACAGTCAGAAACTATACATCTGTTTTATTAACCTATTTAAATATGGTGCAATTTGCTTTGTTTACTAGTATATGATCGATATTTGTAAATGTTCTTTGAGTGTTTTAAAAAACTACTTCTGTATATTCCTATTACATCAACTTAGTTAGCAGTGTTATTCAAATATTTTATATCATTTTTTATTCTTGTCTACTTGATCTATCGATTATTTACAGGGTTGTTTTAAAAACACCTCTATGATGCTAGATTTCCCATTTTTTAAATAATTCCATCTATTTTTTAATATATTTTGAGATTGTGTATTAGGTACAAAAATGCTTAGAATTGTTATATTTTCCTGTTGAATTTAGTCCTTTATCAATATGTAGTAACCTTTCTTTTTATGTCTCTAGTAATGCCTTATGTTTTAAAATTTTTATTTTTAAATGATACCAATATATCAATATCAGATTTCTTTGGTTATTTGTTTGTAACATATTTTTCCTTCCTTTTCCTTTTTACTGGTATATGCCCTTATATTTTAGATGTAGCTCTTAAAAATAACATTTAGCTGGGATTTTTAAATTCAACAAGATAATCTTCACCCTTTAGTTAGATAGTTTATGCCTTAATATTTATTATGGCTACTGATATATTTGAATTCCTTTATACCGTTTTATTTCATGCTTTCTATTTATCCTGCCCTTCTTGCATTTCTTTTTTCCTTCTATTCTTACCTCCTTTTCCATTAATTGAATTTTTTCTTCTTTCCCATATCATTTCCCAACTCGTTTTGGAAGTAATACATTCTACTTCTATGATGCTGTTGATTACCCTAAAATATTAATAATCCATAAGCCATTTGACTTGACATAGTCTACAGCTAATATTTACCCTCTTTACAAATGATATAAGAACCTTAAGAGTGCTTTTATTATAAATTATATGTTTCAGTTTTTCTGTTTCTTAGTTCTATCTGTTATTTTTAACCACACAAATTATATGTTATTATTTTCTACAGTTAATGTTTTGTTTAGACTTATCTATATATTTACTATTTTCTTTGATAAACATTCCTTGCATCTCAGATCTGTTTTTCTGGGATTCTTTCTCTCTTCCTAGAGTTTGCCCTATAAAAGTGTCCCTAATGAGGGTCAATCATGAGAATTTTAATGTTTTTATTTCATCATAATTTTTGAAAAATATATTTAACTGATTTATAATTTCAATTCAACATCTACTTTTTTCTCAGCGTTTTAAAGATATTATTCCACTGTCTTCTGGCTTTCCCTATTACTGTGGAGAAGTCTGCTATGTTTCTAATTCTTGTTTCATTTGAGGAAATCTATTTTTTTTTCTTCTTTGGCCATGTAACAAGTCTCTTTTTGTCATTTGTATTCTTCAGTTTCAGTTTCCTGTCATTTGTATTCTTCAGTTTCATTCTTCAGTGTCTAAGTGTGGATTATTTTTAATTACCCTTCTTGGGTCGTATGGATATTCTAAATATGAAGATTCATATCTTTGAAAAATATTGAAAAAACTTCGACAATTATCTTTTCAATTACTGTCTCCCATTATATTTTCCTTCTAGAATTCTGATAGAAAATATATTTCTCACATTATTCTATACCTCTTAAACTTTATTCTACATTTTCCTCCTCTTTCCTTTTTCTATATGCTCCATTCTGGGTAAGTTTTTGAGAATTCGAGTCTATCCTCCAATCATATAACTCTCTCTTCAGCTACATCTATTCTGTTGTGTAAACTTTCTATTAGAGTTCCTATTTTCAACTTTTAGATTTTATTCTTTTAAAAATTTAATTCTCAGGAAACTGTTCTACATACGGTCAAGAAAGATTTTAGCTTTTGTTAGTCCACTCATTGTTAAATTCATTATCGCCTGTACAAAGTATAATAGGAAAAATAAAGTAGCTGTTTGATATGATAGAACTTTTATTGACTCTGTGGGCAGAAATTGATTAAGGCACATGTTATAACAGTTTAACATCCATAGATATTGTTGTTTAAACCAAATCTGTGCACTAAAACTCTTTTGAGCTGTGGCCAGTTTGTCAGTTTATGTAGGAATCCCAGAGGGAAAAAACAAAACTGTGTGACAGATCCTTTCTCATTTAGACTTTTAGTTACTGACTGGATACTAGTCTTAGAGTATTTAGATAACTATCTCCATGGCAGAAACATTAGGAACATAAATATGTACTCTCACATGGTGGCATTCTGTGTCAAAACCTGACCCAAATTTATGTAAACCTATTTACAATCTTTATACCATTTGGTGTAAAATGCATGCACTTTACTTCAGAAATATTAATATGCTTGATTACAATCTGCCGTCTGAGAGTCTTCTGGCATGTTGTATAATATATGGTATTTGGTAGAATTTCCTTTCTAAAATCTGAAAAGTTATTGATTCTAAAAAACAACTGGCCCTAGGGATTTCAGATAAGAAATGGTGGCCCTGTAATACTTATGTCATTGAGTTCTGGTTAGGATTAAATAAAATAAAGAATAACTCTTTATATACTGCCTGATATATAGTAAACAGCCCCCCCCCAAACAGTAACCACTGTTATTGTTATTATAGAATCATCCTAGATATCTCTCTAATTGCTGTACTTCTTAAAGTGGTCTTGAGGATAAAGGGGCAGGAAAATGTGGAGCTAGGCATCTTAAGATTTATATGATATCTTGCATTTCACATATTTCAGGATGCAAGCTAATGAGTATTTTAGAAACTCATTAAGCACCAATACAGGTTAGAGACAGCAGGACTGAGAACTTAAATCTAAATGATTCAATGGAGGAAAGAAAGTAATAGGAATGTGGAACGATTTGCTTAAGAAATCAAAATCCATTCACGGAGATATGAAAATCATGTTAAAAAATTATTGGGGCAAAGCATAGGTTCCTTGCTTTCCAGCAGGTAGTCTGAATCTAAGGGAAGAATTTTTCTTCTTAATTAAATTAGCAAATACTTTTAAAGTTTATTTAAAGCAAATATTTTTAAAGATAAATGCTGGCTGGTTGGTGAAGTTGAAAAATAGCTTCTTGTTATTGTAAAGCAGCTTGGCAATTTTTATCAACACTCTTAATAATGTCAGCACCCTTTAACATACTTTCTCCATTCCCAGAAATCAGTCTCAAAAAAAAAGGATGTGAAATGGTTTTAAAAAATGCCTTTGCACGAAGATGTTCATGACACTGTAATAAGTAGCATGTAATAGGCAAAGATGGATAAATATTCATCAATTGGAGCATGGTTAAGTAAGTCATAATATATTCAATTTACAGAATATTACAAAGCCATTGAAAATAACACTTTTTAATGACATGGTGGATGCTGGTGATAAAATGTTAAATGAAAAAACAGGACACAACATTTTATATAATACATAATTTCAACTATACAAAACACAAATATACACAGGAATGCCAGAGAGCTTAAAAAATTTTGCAATTTTTACATGTATAATAATTGAGTTACATGTATTTTTTTAGTCCTCATTTTTTTTTATTTTATGTTAATGATAATGAGTTAATTTCTTCACAAAAAAAATAATAAGAAGAAAAAAGTGATTTGTAGACAAAGTGAAGTCCACAATGAAAACTATTAGAGCGAGAAATAGGTGGCGACCCAGGCTGGGGCATAGGTGGGGACCCTGGCCACTGTGCCCGAGTTCGAGGTATGGGTTTTGGCCCCTGGGCACACAGACAACAACCAGACAGTCCCTGTTTTTTTTTTTTTTTTTGAAAATCTGGGGAGGGGTGCCCTTGTAGAGACAATACCCAGGCTCCAGGATCCAGAAAAGGGACTCTGTGGGAACCCTGTAGAGCTGTACATTTGCCTCATCTCTACACATAGACATCACCTCAGCCTTTTTGCAAATAGGCCAGACAGGTTATGTTTGTACAGATAGTTACATCCAGGCCATAATATATATAAAAAAAAATTTTTTTTAATTATTTATGCCTACAGCACCTAGACTTCCGAGGTAGTCTCCCATCAAGTACTAACCAGGTCTAACCCTGCTTTACTTCCGAGATCAGATATCGGGCTTGTTCAGGGTGTCATGGCCGTAGACCATGGACCGTGGCTCTACTGGGGCATGAATCTAGGACTTTCTGCGTGTAAAGCAGACGTGCTAACCACTACACTATGGAACTACATCCAATATGTAAACTTTAAATTTGCTTGGGAATTAAGAGCATGTCTTCTGCCTACTAATTCAGGGACCTCACAGTGTCAAATACATGGCATGTGTTCCTGTTGTTGAAATGTATTGTGGTTACAAGCACAGGTTTCTCATATCTGACAGATCTTACTTCTAATTCTGCTAACTAGTGGTGAACTATTTACTACTTACCTCTCCAAACCTCAAGTCCTCATTTATAATATAGAACTTACATTGACTGGTTGTTGTAAGGATTAAATATAATAATATCAGGAGCTTAACAGAATGCCTGATGCAAAGCAAGTATTCAAAAAACAGAGGCATTATCTCTGAGACATGCATAAAATAAGCCCATTAAATCCCTGACTCTGGCAAATGTAACTGTCATCATTTGGAAACACTAGAAAAAATATAACTCTTAATCTACAGAAATACTTTTCCAGAGGCTCTCTATAGTTAGGTACTCTGCCCATAGGGTCCCCATGCCCCAATGTGGCCTGTGGATTGACAGTGGGGGATGCACGTGGCATTGTTATCTCTGTCTTCAGCCCATCTTCCCATCTCCTCTCTGTCTGTACAGCCTGGGTTCCACCAGCCTATGAATATTAATACAAATTAAGCATGAAATTTCAGATTTGAGCACTGCCATCATGTGCCCTTTTTCTAGTCAGAATAGTAAGAGAAAGTAAATGAAAGAACAACAATTTTGTAACTTGGCCTATAGAAAGTTGTAAACTATGACAAGAGTTTATTGCTATTGACATCTCGATTCATTTTCAGGAGTGTTTCGCCTTTGCCCATTTGGTGTTAGTGGTAAAATTAGCTTTGACCTGCTAAGTGACATTTGCTTTTGTCCTGTAATGCCAGGATGAGGGATAAAAGATACTTTTAGGAATATTTAAAAATCAGTAAGTTAGAGGAGGTCATTCCATCTCTTACCTCCTTCTGTAGGGAGAGATGATGGTGGGGAAGCAGGGTCCCAACCTCAGTGCGGCTCCTGGATCCTATATTCTGAAACCTATGAGAAATATGATTCACAGACTGTATATAATAGAAATGTTAAACCGTATTTAAATACCAGTCATTTTCTCTTTAACCTTTCCTAAACATCGAACGATGATATGAGCCACTCAGGTATTCTGAAGGACATATATATGCACTGGAATAACTGCTAGGTAAGGAAATTTGTATATGATAGGACTCAAGTTTTTGCCTGAACTCTAATGTATGTTTATTTAACTATTCATTGAATCTCATAACCTAGGTGAATTCAGGCATTTTGGAAGGCCTAAAACTTATACAACATAGCCCCTATTAAGAAAAATAATAACGAAGTATTAATATAAAATTATTAGGATCTTCCAAGGTTTTTAGAAGGAGCTATGCAAGAAAGAGACCTGAAGTTTAAGCCTCAGTGGCTTCATGATGAAGCAGCCATGGCAAGATAGGACCCCTGACTCTTAATGCTGCTTTGAGAACATGAGAAAACTGTAGTTTTAGGTGTGGAGAGAATGAATCTATAGTACTTTGACTGCCTATACACTGTGTCATTGCTCTTAGTCCATAATAAGTCTCAACTGGATTCACCAGAGATTTCTGCAGGCCTGAGCCCTCAGCCTCCTTCACTTCCATTCAGTCTGCGAGGAATAGATGCCTCTTCCAGGGAAGTCTAATAGGTTTATGACTGAGCATTCCAGGCAAAAGATCCAATGTTGTGATTCTAGTTGCTTTCTGAGTACAGCTGTGAGCCTACTCATCATTAATAATTAGGAAATAGACTCTCCTGAAAAAGGAAGAGATACGCCCTACAAGTGAGAATTATGGGGGCCATGCCTAGAGGAAGACTTCATTGACCAAAGCTGGAGTATGGGAGTGTGAAGTGGAGAACTCAAGTCCAAGCCCCCCATGAGGAACCAGAGCAAGCATTAGGGACCACCTGTTCACTGCTGATCCCAGCCGCCAGCCCAGGCCCAGCATAGAACAGACCTGACTTGGTATCTGTTGAGTGATAGGTTCATGGAATGACTGTGTTCTGATGGGGGCAGGATGGGGAGCAGCACTGCATGTGTTCAGGGTTGAAATCAGAGGGAAATTAGAAATGATTCCAGTCCAGTCCTCACTCCCCCAAAAGAAAATAAGTTTTGCCAAGAACATGTGGAGAATAGATTCCGAAATGCTAGTTGTAGGAAAATAGAAAATTCCTTACACTGAGTGCTCCTGGGTGACAGGAAGGAGAGTCTCAGAAGGCTGCCTCCTTTGGGGCATGGCATGGGCCGACAATTCCGTCTTTAAGCATGCCCATTCATTTCCCAATGCCTTCCTGCCAAGGTGAGGCCATTCATACCCTGACCTGCTATCCAATCTTTCATTGCAAGAAAGGGATGCAGCAGCCTAGAAATATTTGAATTAGTGTTAAAAACAGATGAGATGGTGCTGTGATAACCTAACACTACTGGGCCAGCACAGAGATTATAAGAACGGATCTGAAGTTGTATCAGACTTGAATGTAGGAACAAAAAGAGTCAACATTTAATTAATTATTTGGGGATAATAGCCTCCACAACCACCACCAATTCCAAATGGGGCACAGTTAAATATGAAAAATTTTAAAGCATCTAAAGCAGTTTATATCCTTTTAAAGCAAGAGGAAAAATTACTTCGTGCAGTAAGCACATTGAATTATAGAAGCATAAAAATATAATCTATTATTCAACAAGAATTTTTGAATATCTTAATGGGTGGGGAAATATAATCTCTAAGAATTCAAAGCAGGGGAGTGATCTCTCATTTCCACTGAACAGAAGGGGAAGAAGTTGAAACAATGTTTACATGAGAAGAAGCAGAGGCAGAATCTTTTTAAATATGATGCCAAACAATAAGAGAGGAAGTACTATCAAGTTATTAAACTAGCAAACATGGAAAAAATAAATATACAACCCTGGATTAAACAAGCCCAGCAGAACTACTGTTGGTAGCAGAGGGAATAAATAAAATACTCTCTGAGAAGAGAGGAATAAACTATTCTGGAAATAAGGTAAAAGAAAACCTAAAGCTGCAATGATCAATGCTAAACACAGCAAAAGCTGTTCTCAGAGCACCGTCGGTGTTTCTTGACTCAAAGAAGTTGGAGATGGTCCTGGTCTACTCAGGCAATGGCACCAGAACTAGGCAGAAGTTTCTGCTTGCTACAATGAGCCCGCAATATTTCTCTGTTGACCTCACTACCCACCTCTGAGATACTCTGCCTTCAGGTGTTTCCTCACCTGTACCCTAAGTGTTTTATCCATAACTCAACTACAATACTATTGTATACTGAAATAGCATCCATTGACCACCTTGAAAAGGCCACTTTGCTAAGATAATCACATGTATCCTTCTAGAACAAGAGAGCGCTCTTGGTAACTTGGATACTTCATAGAGATAGAGATAATCAGACAACTGGAGCCCAAGGTGCCTACCTCTTGAAATTAAGCCGAGAGGGAAAGGACTTCCTATTTGATTTTCTGTGTTCAGATTTTTAATGTAAATAAGGACTTGACATGCTGGGTCCTGGACCCAAAATGCATCATTTGGTGACACTTCCTCATTGTTTGGTTTTAAAAAAAATTATATTGAATGTGAATATTGTAATTGGAAAATAAATGCAGGCTGATCACAAAAAAGTACATTTTTTAAAGATAAAAAGAGGTTATAATGTATGCGAAAATTTATATCCCGCATTTTTCACTTAGCATTACATCATGAGAATTTTCCCATATCATTAAATGCTTCTTTAAAATGATTTTGGATATTATACAGGGGTCCCTTATAAATGCATAGTTATTAATTTTAAGTCGACTTATTTTAAAGTGTTCTCTTGTTGATGAACGTTAGGTTTTTATTCCCCAACTCTGATATAAAAAATTACAATTTACATGCGTGGTCAAAATCTTAGTGTATATTTCTTATTATTTCCTTAGGGGGAGAAATCATGAAATACAATTGCTGATTTAATAGGAGGTAAACATTTACGAGGCACCTGAGACACATTGAAAATATGCACACCAGAAATTTCTCACAAATGGACATACTCATCGATAAGGTATGAGAATGATTCCTGATTCCTATCTACACGTGACAGACTGATTATTATTATTTAAAAAATATATTTGCCGTTTTTGACTATTAAAAAATGGTATCTAGTTTTAAGTTGTATTTCTTGGGTTAGTGGTGAAGATAATGGTTTTTCACATGATAACTGTCTATTTATTGGTCTGACTTTCTAAACTGCCTATTTGTATCCATAGTCTATACTTCTATGGCGATACTTTTCCCTATCAATTTGCAAATACTCTTTACATATTGAGATATTTAATAGCCTTTCAGGTACTGAATATTTTCTAAATATTTTTCTCAACTTGTCATTTGTTCTTGTATATCTAAGAGAGTATGAAAATTTTAGGATGTCAGATATATCAAAATTATCTTTAGTGTTTCTACTTTGATGTCATGTTTATAAGATCTGTCTTCATATCTGATATTTATATATATAGTTTCTTTCTCTAGTTCTTTTATGGTGTTGTGGCAGTAATCTTTTTGTAGTTTATTTAGATGCATGATGTGAGTACAAGTGTCAAAATTGATTTACCTATTATGAGTAGTTGAACAATTGTTTCAAAGAATTCAGTTTTTCTCCCTTGGTTTAAAATGCATTCTTATATTACATTAAAAAATGAAAAATGTTTGATTCTGTTTCTGCTTTTTGTGTGTATACCATTGAGCTCTTTAGTTTTCTGGCTGTTCTACACTATTTGAATTAGTGTAGTCTTATATAGTATGTTTTAATATGTAGCGATGGTTCACACCTTTATTATTTTTCTCTTAGTGACATTTATTTTTCTTACCCATTTATACTTCCTTATGTATTTTAATATAAGTTAATATTTGAATAACTATGTTGTTCGATTTTTACTGGAATTTATTTCAATTTGGGGGTGAACTGACATTCTTATAATACATTTAATGGCTTCCTTATCTAGGAATATTATATGCTTCTTATTTCTATCTGTTTGCTTGATAAAGGCATATGTTTCATCGTATTTATTTTAATGTTTTATGTTGTATGGTTATTCTGAACAGCTTTTTCACTTTTATTGGTTTATAAGAATTATATAAATTTTTGATATTTGTTTCTCTACCGACTAGATAGGTACTGTAGTTTATATGACTTCGCAATTTATTACTATTATTTTGAGAAAGAGGTGGAGGAAAACATCTTACTAGATGTAAATGATGATTTTTGCGAAAGTTTTAATTCCGCTCTTTTATTTTACTTTCTTTGTAACTCTTGCTTGTTTCCCCATCTTTGCAGCCCTGT
>NW_011889144.1:78652-80813 GCF_000151845.1 Pteropus vampyrus
TGAAAGGGAGGGTAGTAACATTGCAGACTGAATGACTAGCTAGGAGGTGATTGCAGGGCACAAATAAAAGATGAAGGTTTGAAGTTAGGCAGTAGAAGTTGAGATGAAAAAGGAAGAGCAAAAGCATGCCTTGTCCAGGAAGAACTGGTGGGATGTGGTGGCCACTTGGATGTAGAAATTACCTTTCTTAAAGCTCTCATCCCCAACATGAAAATCTAAGAATTCATTTTTAGGATCTATCTTGAATGGATTGCTAAGGTTAGAAGGACTCAGAACCAAGATGAGAGTCTTTTTGGGCTGTATCTTTAAGGAAACAACCAGAGGGTTGGACTTTAGAGAAAATATTTTCATCAGCAGTATGAGGAGAAAAAGTTTGGGCCACTGGGTGACTCGTAAAAAGGAGGGACAAAGTAAGGCCTGGTGAGAAGCTCCATGACCTCTGTGGAAGGAATTTTTATTCTTCCACATGGTAGCTCCCTCTTCTCTGCTCTCTTTGTATCACTGGGCCACTCTGTTAGTGCCCATTATATTCTGTACTAAATTGTGGTGATGAGTACATTGCCTTAAATCTTTCCTGCCCATGCTCTGCTGAGCCTCATGCAGAATAAGTGGCCAGTCACTGCTGAATAAACCGTCTTTTCTGCCTGCTTGTTTTTGCTTCTGTTGATCCCTCTCCCTGGAATGCTGTCCTTTCTCCAATGCAAATCCAGCTCAACCTTCTGGTCTAACTCACCATCATCTTCCCTAGGAGGCCTTCATTGGAATCTGTGACCCCACCAAGAGCATCGCTCTATGCTCACATAGCACCCAGACTTATCTGTGGCACTGGTCCTGAAATTGACTTCTTTGATATTTCCAGCCACACCGTAAGGAATGGGACCTAGCATTATTCATGTCTGTATCTCTAGCACAGTTGCAATGCCCACTTAACACATGGCAGGGGTTCAGTGAAGGGTGAACTAAATTAAAGAATCAGTGAAAGGATTCTGAGCCAAATTTATTCCTGTGGCAGATTGCAGAATATGGCCACAGATTTATTCCATTTGGACATGCATGCCCCATTTCAATATCATTTGGCCAATCTCCCATTCAAGAGATAGTATCTATTTCTGTGCCCTTAGACTTGGCTGGCTTGTGACCTCCTTTGACCAATGCAATACAGTGGAAATGATATATTGCAGCTTCTGCCTTTACCCCTTTGACATACCACATAGAGACCCCTATGTAAGGGAGCTGGTCTAGCCCACTGGAGAATGAACCACCGCATGGAGAACTGCAGCAGCCCAGCCAACAGACCTAGTCAGCTCAGCCAGGCCTCTAGCTGGACACAGCCATTTGAGTGAGCCTATGCAAGGCCAGCAGAGAGACTATCCAGCACCCACATTGTGAAAAATAATAAATTTTCTGAGCAACTAAGTTTCAGGGATGGATTATTATGTAGCAAAACCTAGTCGACAAGTTATTTTGAATCTGAAGAGCAGAATGATGCAGATGAGTTGATGAAATGGGAGATTGGCCAAATGACATTGCAATGGGGCATGCATCTGAGCTCACAGAAATAGTGGAAAGACAACATCACTGACTTTCTGATGAGTTCTCTCCTGCAAGCTGATGCTCACAGCTCTTTCAGAAGCCCAAGTGAATCAGACACATATGGTTTGGAGCCATGTGTCTCCTGGGATGACTGTGTGCTGCGGGTGAGACACATTAAACTTGATGATAATGATGATTATGCTCACGATCACTGGGGGAGCACAGCAGAGCTCTCCGTGGTTAACTTAGCGCTCTGCAGTCGAAATGGATCTTGACTGCAGAGCTTCCCAGCAACTGGGTGGTTCAGGGAGGCACCCACCAGCGAGTCATGTACACACCCCCAGTTTGGAGTATCCTTAGCCTCAGAGTTGAAAACTGTGGATGCCACATGTGTCCAGGTAAATAGCACTGCAGACTGACATCTTTAACCAGGTGGAGCTAGAAGAAGAAGGTACGATTATCAGCTCTTTTCCATCAGCCTGTCATGGATAATGCCCTTAGCTGGGTTCAGGCAAGTCCTGGGGGAGACCTCTAGTTCTCTACTCTCAGAGAAATTCATGTCTTTCAAGCTAATAAGTGAACTGATTAGATTAACAGTGTCTGGGAATGACAAGACAGTTCATTTCCA
>NW_011889144.1:80863-82257 GCF_000151845.1 Pteropus vampyrus
ACAGTGCTGGAACGTTGCAAGTGCCCAGTAGCTAGTAGCTGTGGTGGTGGTCACGTTTGTGGTTCACCAGGATTGCTGGCTCCCCGCCTTTGGGCGCATGGCAGGATTGTCAACGTCTGGCCCACTTTTAGGTGGGGTGGACTTTCATGACAGATGTTACTTCTGCGTCAAAGGTTTCCTTGTTGGCTAGGACTCTCCAGAGCTCTGCTCTACCTCTGCATAGAAACTGGCTGTCGTCCTACTGGTGGGGGAGAGGGGTGGTCGGGGCACAGAGCTCCTTTGATCCACAGAGGACACAGGCATAAGTAAGAATTATAGCTTCACTGGTTTACTCCACAGAGACTGCAGTCTTTTGGCATTGTGGTGCCTGCCTATTCTGTTACATTATACAAGATGTTTCCACCAAATTGATGGCTATACAAAAGGAACCCCAGTTCACCTTCTTAAAAGCGAATTTCTAGTTACTATTGGTCAGCGTGGTAGGCAGAATGCCCCCGCCCCAAAGAAGTCTCCCTGTAATTCCTGAAACTTAAACCACAGCAGCTACGTGTGACACACAGCTGGGTCCTTTAATCCTTTAGACTTGAGCTCGCCATCCCAGCACACTGCTTCACGTAGACCAAATTTATATTTATTTACTCATTTATGTTTGCTTGGCATCCTGTATGTTTTCTTTATAGCACTGGTAATAACACCAATAATAGTAATAGTAGTTAGCATGTATGAAGTGTTTACCATGTGCCAGACACTGTTCTAAACACTTTACTCATCATCTCACTTAATCCTCACAATAACCCCATCCTACGTAGTAGAATGGGAAGTCCACTTATACAGTTTTAACCTTACAGTTTTGTGCTCACCCTTCTCTGTCTTTCCTCTCCTCTTCCATAACTGAATATTTTGAAGTAGAGAGTTCTGATTTGTGTAAGAGAATTCTCTCCGAGGCACTGTGGCCACAGACCTCTGTAGGACATATGACTTGGCTTCCATAGGCAGGAACACGCAGCAGCCATCATGGCCATGTCTGAGGTGGAGAGGGTGATGGTCAGCAGTAGCCCACTGCCTGAGCTTCTTTCCCATGAGAGTCTTCTCTGGGACCATCGTGAGATATCTAGGCACTCTGTGCTGCCTCTACACACCCAAAGCAGCCATGGGCAGAGATGCCTTCCCTGCCCCGATCATCTTACCACCAGAGTTGGACTGCCTTTCAGAAAGACTTTGTCACAGGCCCATTTACGTATCATGGTCAATCTGCTTGACCCCACCTGCCCCCGCAGGTTGTCTGCCTACTGGCTGAGTCAGCACCAGCCATGATCCATGCTTTTGCCACATTCCAAATAATAGGCTTTAGCCGCTGGCCTACAGTCCTCACTTCTGTCACACAGTCTCCCCTA
>NW_011889144.1:83140-118002 GCF_000151845.1 Pteropus vampyrus
GATGGAATGAGGGCCTATGCCTTGGGTCTTGTCCACTAGACCTTTGAAGAAATTTCTTCAGATTGGGAAAGATTGTTCATTTGGAAAACCTTGCTAGGGGCAGGGGCTTGAATGCTCTCCTTCTGCTGGGGGACTGTCTGGCTACACTGTGACGGTGGCCTTACTAAACAGGGTGGCTCAGATGCTGGTCCTGGTGGTCTCTTTCCCACGCCACAGTCAGAGTTTCCTCTCCCAGCCAGAAGCCTGCTGTGGTGTGGCAGTGGGTGGTCCTGCTGTCTCAGCTGTTCTCCCTTTCTGTCCGTGGAGCAGCAGACTACACCAGGAGTCCTATCCTCAGAGCCCCTGTTTTCTTCACAGTACTGGCTGACTCCAACTTGAGTTGTTGTCTTTTCTAATTCCTTATTGTATCAATTTTCTGAAGCTGCTATAACGATGTACCACTAACTGGATAGCTTAAAACAACAGGAAGCTATTCTATCACAGGTCTGGAGGCTAGAAGTTAAAACCAAGGGGTCAGCAGGGCTGAGCTCCCTCTGAAACCTGTGTGTGCGTGTATGTGTGTGGGGGCATACCTTGTTTCTTCCAGCTTCTGATGTTGCCTACTATCCTTGGTGTCTTTGGCCTACAGATGCATCACTCTAACCTCTGCCTCTCTATCACAAGGCCTCTTCTCTGTGTGTCTCTGTGTCCCTCTTCTAAGGACACTGATTATATTGGATTAAGGGTCCAGCCTAATCCAATATGACCTCATCTAAACTAGTTACATCTATAATGACTCTGCTTCCAAATAAGGTCAGGTTCACAGGTACCAGACTTTAATATTAGTATCTTAGGTCTTTTTTTGTTTGCTTAATCAATGACCCAACCTCCTGTCTTACTATAGGAGGCCTGGTAGCTCACATTATGAGGTCCTAGGAGAGGAAACAGTTGAAGATGTAAATATTTACTTCTTTTCCCGGTCTTTAGTGTGGTGCCCCTGGATACAACTGTGCTGCAACCTCTTGCTTTGCTCACTCTGGAGGTCTTTTGCTGGGATTGGGGTAGGGGAGGTCATTCCCCAGCCTGCCTCTATTGGAAATAGGGATCCAGGTATTTGACCTCTTCTAAAGGAGACTTTTAATTAATCTGCCTGTTTTTATCGCCATTTGACTCACAGATTTCAAAGGTCCCTGATGCTGGCAATTACTGAGACTGGAAAATTCTGTTCTGTGACATTAGTTACTCTTCAGTCCTCCCCACTACTTGCTGAAGTGTGGCTTTCCTGCATCTTTCAAATCAGTTGCCAATCACCCATCTACTTCCCAGCTCCCCAAATTGTGCTGCTGCTCTCACCGCTCCTTCCCTCTCCATCCTGGTGGATTCATGCCTTTAAAACAAATCCTGAGCTGCTTTTTTGATGGAGATTCAGAGCATGATTCAGTCTGCTATTTTCAGAGGGCCAAACCACAAGCTCGCCCCTTTTTTGATATCTTCTCTAATCTCTGCCCAACCATCCGGCAAAATTGATCACTCTTCCTTTTGTTTGGGTCACCCTGGGCCTTAATCATTCTGTCTAGGCCAAATCTCTTACTGGACAAAATGTTTCTTAAAAGCAGGCACTGGGTCTTGCTTTATCTTCAGCCCCTGCCATAGTGTCTGGCATTCAATCATTTATTCACTTATCAAACATTTATAGAATGCACGTAATAGGCATATAAATATTGGGACTACAAAGATAAATAAGACATGGCTCATAATGTTGAGAGGTTTACCTCAGTTTCACAGGGTGGTGGGTAGAAGTGATGTGAAACATATAATTCAAATAACTTTATATGTATGTGAATATATGTATATATATTTACATACACATGTACATATTAAAATATACAGCACACAATAAAATTTGTATAACAAATGATATATTCTTTCAAAATATTGACCCCATTTCCAAAAGCATTAAGGAGCCAATGTGTGTGATTTTTGCTCCATTGTCATATTCGCCAGCCTATTAAATGTGAGGGAATTTTCTTCTCAGTCTGGAATGTGTGTGTATAAAATACATATGTATATTATTACTTCATTGGCCATCCTAGCAGGTAGACAGAAACACTGGTGAGGTAAATTTGTCTAGCCAAGATCATTTCTTTATTTGTTAAATTGCTACATGTAGGAATCATGTTGGAATCACTCTTGCCCCCTTACAATGCCTGGCAAACAGTTTTCACAGAGTGAACAGGAAAGGCAAAGACTTAATATATATTAAATAAATGGATGAGTGGATGAGTGGATGGATAGCTAGATGGATAAGTAGGTGGATGAGTAGATGGACAGATGATGGGTAGATGGATGGATGGGTTGGTAGGTGAATAAGTGGGTGGATGGACGGGTGAATGATGAATGAATGGCCAGATGGCCAGAATTTGAACAAATGATCTCAAAATTTGGGCAGCTTTATGAAAATTAAATGACATGCTGTGCTAGAAAACAGTAAACTGTAAAGTAAAATGCATGAAGTAAGATATTATTGTTGGATGTACATACTTTATACTGTATCTCTTCTCGAAACATTATAAAGTGCTTATAAGATCTTTGTATCAGCTTTGATTTTGACGGTTGTGGATCAGGCATGCCAAATCAGACAGACCAGCTAATGATACTTGTACACCGTTCATCCTTCTCTATTTCTTCTAGACCTCAAGAACATGAAATGGGAAAATAGACAGATGCTCCACTTATTCTCTTTTATCCGAAAGTATTAAAGTTTAATCAGAAAGAAAGGGCTTCAGAAAAATAAGAATTTTATTTACTAACCATTTCTATTTTATTCCTTATTTTATTATGTGTCTGAAAAAAATTTTTTTTTTAAAGAAATCATCTGAAACTCTAGGTTATTTTGAGTGTTTAAACTATAGGCTTGATTGAATTAACCATATTTAGTCCCTGATGAAAGGAAAGCAGCTAAGAGCTTTATAATTTTCATGCCCTTAAGATCTAGAATAGTGGTTTTCAACTGTTCTCAATGGGGAGCGG
This sequence comes from Pteropus vampyrus, assembly GCF_000151845.1. Taxonomy (NCBI): domain Eukaryota; kingdom Metazoa; phylum Chordata; class Mammalia; order Chiroptera; family Pteropodidae; genus Pteropus; species Pteropus vampyrus. The sequence goes on from NW_011889144.1 coordinate 86,150, forward strand.
GGAGAGATTCTCCAGGGACAATGTAACAATATTCAGATAAAATTTTGATTGTCACTGCTGAGGTGGAGGAGGATGACACTCCTGGTATCTAGTGGGTAAAGGCCAGCATTTTCTAGCACACGGGACAGCTGCCCCCCCACCCTTTACCTAAACAAAGAATTATCTGGTCCAAAATATCAATAGAGCCAAAGCTGAGAAACCCTGGTCCAGATGCAATAAAAATGACAAAGGACTTAAGAAATTAAGAACCATAGAAAAGAAAAGAATTTGATGAGAAGGCTACACACATAGAGCACCTCACTTTTTAGGATACCTAACACACTTACCCACCCATCTTTCCTGTGGGTAACCTCCAAATGAATTGAAAAATTGATCGAGGGTGATTTGCTTGTTCATTTTATTAATAACATTTATAATAATGCATGTATTAATAACCAATTCACTAAATTATATAAATGAATAAGGCAAAGCAGACATGCCCTCTTGCTGGAATAAAAATATTAAGTCTATAAAAGGCTAATTTGGGAAAGTAGAAAGCAAGAGCAACATTTCTAATTATCTCTTCTAAGGAGGAGAGAAGCCAGAATATTTTGCTTTGGATGGCACAAATTTTTTAAGTCCGGAAGTCATCCGAGAAACCTACCTTTCTAGTCAGAGAAGTTGGCCTTAACCTCTAAGAGACGAACATCCTTTCAGAATCACCACTATGCTTTGTCCAAGAATTTCAGTGAAATATTGGATCTTAAACAAGGAGAAAAAAAATAACCAAATTTTACCAAAAATCTAAAGTAGCGAATAAAATGACGAGAAGTAGAAGACGGGCCTCAAAGGAGCCATTGGTTAGAGAAAATAAAGGGGTTATTGCTTTAATTGGCTTTTTAATGATTCCCTATTTCTCTCTTCTGCTTTCTTTTCGGGGGATAAAACCTTACAACAGAAAGGTTAATCTAACTATACACTTTAAGCTTTTAAAGGCTCCATTACAGGACTTATTATGCTAAAAGAAACATACCTGGAGTATTGCAGCTTCTAAATGTATCAGCAATGCATGTAATGATTCACTTAAAACACCATGGTCAGAATTCTTTCACATTATTTCTATGTAAATTGGATGCTTCACAATTACTATAATATGTGTGAAATTCCACTTATTATTTCTTTTAACATAGAAACTTTTATCACTTAACTCACTGGACAGAATATTTGAGCCATTTGCAATCATTAGAGCATTCTTGTTTGGTCAAACCCTTACGGGATTATACTTTGGAAAAGACAGTGAATTACATTCACTGCAAGAAAACAGCAATTTTGAATATATAAGGGGCACCAGGAAACTTTCATTTTAGTGCAAATTCAATATTATATCTTACTTCTTTTTACAGCAGGATAAGCTTTTATCTTTAAGCAATTTATAAGACCCAGCATGTAATAGGAGTGAGGCATACAGCGGAGATCAATCTGATAGATAAATAGAGACTTTGGGACAGAGAGAAGACGTGACATCGTTGGGATTCAAGTCAGTCTCTTTTTACTTTGGGAGTTGTTCCTTGTGATCCTGGTGGAGGTCCCACCATGTTTACTGCTTTCTCCCCTATTCCAACACAGAACATGGGTACAGATTTTTCCTTCCCTCTTCCAGCAGAGGCTGGCCTGGGAGGTGAGCCAGCCCAGCAACAGGCCCTCCTTAAAAAGTAAACACTACACTGAACCTGTGGACCATCTGCTGGGAATGGTCCCTCCCTTTGAAGAACATGAATTTTTTTTTTCAAATAGATTTGGGGAAGAAACATGAAATCAGGAAAAAAAAGGGGCATTATTATCCATCGATCTGATTTCTTTGGGGGTTGAAGTGCTCTGTTTATGAATCAGGCACTTTAGACAAATGCTCCAGTTTCAGCCATTTGGAGCAACCTTTTCTGCCTTAGTCATTTGAGATGTTTTTTAAGTGGAGATTAACATGTATGTACCCAGAATTTTTTAGTCAAAGTGTATGTATGTTTGTTTTTAATAAATGATTTAGAGAATTAAATTCAGACCTTGATTAATATCTAATTATATAAACATCTACATTATTGGGCAAGGTTTATTTTATGTTTTTAATTGTGCCATTTTAAAATGAGGCAATTTCTAAGCGACATGACATATTTATTCCCCAAATTTATTCTCTAGACTTTAACTAACAAAGGCAAGTTGAAAACTTTCAGTGGAAACTCTTATACATGGAATAAAAGTTCAGTGATTTTTATTTGTGCTTTAATCATATTTTTTTCAGTTATATGTCATAAAGAGAAGATATGTACATTCCCCCAGAAAATTAAAACAAAGTATTTTTCTACTAATGTAATATTTTGATAGTCATCTTCTTAGACATACATAGAAAATTTGAAATGTGGCATGTAATATATGCACCCATAGTTAACTGCATGTTTGTGTGTGTGACTGAGAGAGAGAAAGAGAGAGTCTTAGAAAAGAATGGTTAGTAACATTGCACCTTGTTTTCACTGGCAGTTAACTTGCATAGACTTAATATTGGAACTATATTAACCCTATAATACTAATAATCAAACATATAAAAAGCCTAATCATCAAATTTGCCCTATAGGTAGATTTTGGTTTTTAAATAAATGATGGAGACTGAAATTTAAGTTTATTCCATGTTCAAGTGAAGAACAGCAAAGAAATGCAGACAGGCCAAAAGGCAGGCTACAACTCTGTGCACAAGAAGCAAACCTTTGGCAAACCTAACCAGAATGAGCCACAGCCACATGTATGATGCACAGTGGCAATTTAGGTAATGGAATTGCTGATTTTGTAGCCTCACAGATAAAGGACACACACGCACACACACACACACACACGTGCACACACACACACACACACACACACAGATGCGTATATATGCATGCACATATATATAGATAATTTGGGAATATCTTGCAAATGACTGAAAGAAACAGCAGCCCTGGATAAAAGACAGTCGATCCATAGGAGATTAAACGAATTGTATAAATATTGCACATCTATCCTCACTTTGCTCTTTGCTAGAAATGCAAGCATTCAAGATACTTAAGACTACATGCAGACTTCTAAATAGATGTAGATACCTTAAGAGAATTGAAGAAAGAAAGCTGGAAGATGAACATTACCCACTTTGGGTCGAATTATTAGAACGGATTATTTTATAAATTTTAAAGTGATAATGTATTCATAGCTAAGGCAAAGGAAAACCCAGTATATTTTTTATTCCTTTTTTTTTTTTTAGCCCACATATTTTCAAAGACCTCCTATAGTTAACATTATAATATAGTTAGTTGCTACAAATAATCGGGGGTGATTATAGGAAAACTGTCAGTGTCTGCTCAAGGTCTGAAAAGGCTGCAGCAAATAGCTTTTCTCTTTGCCATGGAGACTAGGGTCTGTTTTTACGGTTACTCTGGAAACCAGAGCCTTGCTGTTGTTAGTCCTTTTCAGTTACTTCAGCTATTAAACCCTCTGGTTGAGACAAAAGGAAGGAGGTATGCAGACACTTCCTCAAGAAGAAAACCTTTGGGCCCAAGAGGAGCAGAACTCAGGCTGGGGAGTGAAACCATGTCTATTCAGCTCAGTGCATTTTTATCTAGGAGGTGGCATGCCGCACTCCTGCTATGTGGAAGACACCTTTGAATGTTAGAATTTTTAATCAGATTACTACAGCACACCTCCTCCTCCTTCCCTCCTTCCTCAAAAAAATGGAGCCTGCTCCCACCTTTAGGTGTGGAAGACCTCACTTCTCTAACATCCCAAGTTCCTTGTGGGTACACAGACACAACACCAGAACATTTTTTTTGTGTGTGGAAACACACGGGGGTAATGGACTTGAGAATGCAACATTTCAGGATCTTGAAGCACAATGGGATTGTTTCACAATGCAAATTCACATTTAGAGACTGTGCATTTTTGTTTTGTTTTAAGAAACCAGAATCCAAAAATCATTAATATTCCCTCCATCCTTTTAGTAGATCAAATAATAACCCAAGAAGACAGAGAACCAGTGTTGTCAAATATTTTATAGAGAAAGGAAAAAGCGATTTGGAATATGGAATTACAAAGAAAATACTGGATTACTTGCAAGCTAGCCTCCACCCCGCCCCTCTCAGCTTATTTCCCCTCCAACTAGGAATGCTTTTTCACCTTTGGTAACAGTTCATTATTGATAGCACTTACATTCATCTCACTTTTTGGGTTAAAGTGTTCTCCTCTCAAGGAAAAGGAATTCTCCCTACAAGAAACAGCAGCCTAAATAGACCACAAATAACATGCTTCTCTGTGGAGCGTTCAGTTCTGGCCCGAACGCGGTCATACTAAGTAACGCTAAACACTGCAGGCCCCATGGGGATAAACTACTTTCGGTGGGCTAAGTATTCAGTTATTTTTCATTTGAACTGTTAAATGTGTCACCCCAAAATTCCCATTAACTATTTTCCCTCTGTCCTGCCCATTACTAAGGGTTAGGTCCTGGAAGCAGAATTAAAACGGAAACACTTGCTTTTAAAAGTAGCAACCGAATTAATAACAATGGATATTTGTTAAAAAGAAGCAGCATTCAGAAGAAGGAAAAAGAAACACTTTTTCAATCCACTCACTGACTACTCTTCAGTGGTTTTAGTTATTTTAAATCAAAATGGCAAACAGAATTTCCTCTTTCCCTGTCTGCCTTCAGCATATGACAAGTTTACATGAGATGTCCTTCATATTAGACCAAAGCAGGCTTGTAGCTCTGAATGAGTGCACACCCACACACAGTAGGAGCTTTTTTGCCCTCTCAGTTCTGACAAATTGAAAACAGCAACAACATAGAGAAAGCTCAAAACTAAATAAAAATTGCAAAGCCCTTCAGGTCACTTGGAGGTCACTGTCCAGGTCAGTAATTCTCATGGTCAGCAAGGCTTCTGCATGAGTCTTACCCTGACATTTTCAAAATTGTCTAAAACACAGGATTCAAGATGGCACCAATACTTCACAGAAAGCCAATATCGTTTTTTAAAATACATTAATTTTTTTCAGTTACAGTTGATATACAACATTATATTAGTTTTATATGTACAACATAGTGATTAGACATATATATAACTTATGAAATGATTACTCCAATAAGTCCAGTACTCACCTGACACTACACATAGTTATTACAATACTAATGACTTATTTTGATGATTGGAGGGGGTAGGAAGATGGGTAAAAAAGGTGACAGGATTAAGATGTAGAAATTGCCAGTTATGAAAACAGTCATGGAGATGTAAAATACATCAATATTATTTTTAATGGTCCTATCATATTTTCAACCTAAATCACACTGATTTCTCTCTGAACAAAAATTATATGGCAAATGGATAAAAGCTTACTAATCAAAATTAAACTCATTTTAAGAGAATTCAGAGCTCAAAGATATACCATTAATAATTTACTAACACTTAGAAAATTAGCTTTGTTTTTAGAAAAACGCAAGTATGAGGGGATTAATAAAGCCCTACCCACACCAATTTACACTGTCATTTATCTTTTGGATAGCATCATTCATTCATTCATTCATTCATTCATTCATTCTGTTCTTCCAAAATATTTACTTAGTGCCTACTATATGCTAGGTCCTATTTCTGGTGTTAGGAAGAGTTTCACAAGTAAATACATGACATCTTCTGGGATGGCCTTTTCAGATGCCATCTGGTAACTGAGCTGCCTTCTTAATGTATCCTGAAGGGAGAAGCAGGGAGAAGGGAGGAAGTTCACTCCACGATTAGCACAGCACTCATAATAAAGTAATGAAAATTATTTTGACCCAGAAGATTATGCTAGTTATATATTTCTTTTCTCTTCCAGTTCTTGCTAACCAATTAGGATAGGAAAATTCCACAAACTGAGGGCTGCCTTTTCTCAGTCACTCATTAAGTTGTAATATTGATATAGCTCTTTTATTTTTCATGATGTCTATGTGATATTTAGTACAGATCAGTAAGTAAAGTGTAACTTTGGGCTCATGGCTCATTCTATTCATTTCACCTTGATATATTACCAGAACACCAGCGTTCTGGATATTCCCTTAGTTTTGGGTTTGTTATTAAATTGTAATTGAATTTTGGTTGGCTATTAGTAAATTAATATTTTCTGTAACTTTGTCAAAGTGCATTGTTTCCCTAAGTGGATTTGGTAGCTGCTTCAGAGATGCATATAAATTCTTAATCGGAATTTTTTATTATTGTTTGAAAATGGTTATGCAATATGTATATCCTTTGTGTAATGTCAGACATAACTCTGGGGCTTTGTATATTAAAGGCTGCCGTCTTTTATAAATTGCTATTTAAAAGTGAATTATTGCTCCTTTGAAACTAGAGTTTTCTAAACAGTAGCTTGTCATATATCAACCTGAATACCAGATTCATGCTATAATTTTCCATCAAATTCAACTTTCCTTTAAGAGTAATTGCATTGATTTTTGTATGCTCAGGAATGCCTGAGACTGCTGTGGTTATTGTATGCCAAGTTCTGTTAAAATCTCACTTACTCTGTAATTCTTTTCTTGGTTATCCCAGCTAAAAGTGAGATTTTTCTACCTGATTCATAATAGTTATTGACTATAAAGCTAATTTGACAGTTAAGATTATTGAGTCCTATAGTTTTTTTTTTTTTTTTTTTGCTGTGGCAGTACCATGATATTCTTTAAATTTCATTTTCTATTAGTTTATGTCTTATCTCTCCAAGTAGACTATTAACTCCGTGAGGGCAAGGGTCATATTTTAAACATCTATGGATCCTTTTTCACTCCTAGCTCTGTTCTCCATTCCCAGTGTGGGTGTATTGACCTGTTCAAAATATTTCCTTTGATTTAAGGTGAATCATCAATACCAGTTGATGTGCATGTTTGAATTGAAACCATTTCTGATTTTAGAGGGAAAAAGTTTGGAATTTTAATCTAATCTTTCTTCATGGACACATCAAAGCAAATCACGTGGATAGACTTACATTTCGTTACCTATAAAATTAAGATGACTCTTCTGTTCTGTCCAGCCTGAGCATTATCAGTGACTAATGAAGAGCTTGGTAGTCAAACAGGCTGGCTTGTGCCATGATGTGATTAAGGAAGGACCCAGAAATACAGTGACCCAAGACCTTGTGATACAGAAAGGTCAGTCAGGTGTGAGCGTGTACTTTGGGAGATCGTCGCCTGCTCCTCTTCTCCTTTTTCTACTTCCATTTCCGTGTTATACTAATACTGATGTTGACGAGAACATTTTTCCTTGTATCACTGAGTCGCACCTAACTCTGGGAACCTAGCACCTTGCATGAAGGTGCTGATTTGTAATGGGCATAGAAATAGTAGATTTTGAAGATCTTTGATTTTAGTTGCATATTAAATAATATTATGCTCCCTGGGACAATTTAATATTATGCTCCCTGGGACAATAGAGCTTTTCAGGAAATATAAACACAGTTTATGGAGATTCTTTTCACTCATTACATTTTTAATGGAATCCTATATTTTCTCTTGGCTTTATAACTTGTGCAAAATATGTCAAAAATATACAGAAGTGAATGAACAAATGTGAAAGCTGCAGATGTGCAGGATTAATCTGTATATTTTTATGCAAAGGACATTTTATGCCAAGACAGATGATAAATACATCCTTTCCCTCCTCTCTAGTCTATTATTTGAATAGCTTCAGTACCAGAAATTGTGTGCATTAATAGGTTGGTGAATCTAGTGGTTTATTCATTTGTCTTTTTGAGCCATAGACAATTGTTGGGGGAGGCTTTTTGGAGGGATTACTTTCGACGATTTTGTAAATATTTCGTCTATGTACGTTTTAATTATTTGTGGGAAAGTATACAGTTTTCCAAGAGCCTCTTTTAGATAATAAATACTAGAAAATATTGGTGAAAGTGTCAAGTTAAAGTTCAAAAGTAAATTCCCAAGAAACGTTATCCCAGGCACACTGAGATGTGTGGAATGATAGGGTCGAATTTGCCCAACATCTTACCGGCTGTAAATACTTCTAGAGAATCGCTGTTGATATGGAAAATCTAAACTTTGGTCCTAAAACATTTCATGTGCCTCTTTGAGTTTTCCCATCATCAAATGCTCCTGAGCTTCTTTCTCCTAAGTTTTGACAGACATGCCATCAATCATCATTCATGTGCATGTGTGCACACACACGAAAAAGAAAAAGAAAAAAGGAACACTCAGGCATGAGCATGAGCCTGCTGATCAGTTTAAGGCGAATATCTTAAGACTGCATTTGTGGTCCTGGAGTTTTATTTTTAAAGGCAGAGGCTGTGCCTGCACAGCAACACAGGAACTCACCTACCAGTGTGAGAACAGAGGTGGAAGTGGGTGCAGGAAAACACACCTGCCTTGCAAGTCCATATACTTGTCCTCAAAGAGATTGAGTAGGTCTGAGGTTCCTCACCATGATTAAAAAATAAAGACGAAGAGGCTAGATGCGGTCTAAACAAAGCCTATGTGATGGAAATATTTCAACGATAACTATTTTATGTAGTAGGCAGCCACAGCACTCCACACGATGCTTTAAAAGGACAAAGAGTTTCCTTGTGTTTACACTTTTTATTACTATATAGGATTAGGTCTGTTGCACACACAGAAGAGGAAGTCATTTTATTTTACACAAATCAGCTACTTAAAGTAAATTGAGATATATAGAATTTACCAATGAAATGAATGATTTGATGTGAATAAAAGAGGTGGTGTGTTGTAAATCGACACTGACAGCCAAATGGGGAAAATTGACAGAGCACTGTAATCACTCCCAACATCCACTGAAGTTATTGATCCAGAACCTCTATAATCCCCTTCACATAACACAAGCAATTTCATATAATACCTGTAATAATGGTGCATTCAAACTCAAGTAGCCATCTGAAGCATTGTATCTAATGGCGAAGCGGGCCTCTGCTGAGTAAGTGCAACAACCGAAACACAAAAAGCACCAATGACTCCTGCCTTTCATAGGAACAGCCCCTGATAAGAGCTAGTTTAGAAGATAAACAGTTCCTAATGCCAAAGAAAATGAGCTATTAATTGCTGGCTTGCTAAATACGTTGTAAAAGACGGAGCGGTGGGTGCAACATGGAGAGAATGTGACTGGATTTGGGGGTTGATAAACTTCTTAGGTTATCCATACGCCCGCTATCTGATGTTAATTACAACCGAGGGAAGACAGCTGACAGGTATTTAGCTGCTGGGTCATTACATCCTTCCCAGGTGTTTTCCCATGAAATGTTTCTCCAGTTTTACAAGCTCCTCTCGCACTGATGGATTATTCCGCAGCCTTATCAAAGCTTTGCCAGCTCCTCATTAATATATAGAGCAAGCCGCACTGTTCTATATATCATTGTCTTCCTCTTGGGGAGGGCTAATCTGTCAGCCATTATCAGCCAGTCAGCAGAAGGTAGGCAATCAGACCTGACGGCAAAGAATCATGGGAGATCAGGGAAGGTTAAATGAGGCTGACAGTTGTGATAATGATGATTATACTATAAATTAAGATATGATGATAAAGGAGAATAAAAGACACAATCTGAAGCAATATTTGGTTTAACATGTCTCTCTTTTTCGTTGCTGTTAAATGGCCATAACATTTATCACACCGAACAAGAATGGACGTTTAACTACCATGATAAAATGGGACAGCATCAGATTGAAAACCCAACAAGTTGTGATTACAGTGTCAGGCACTTTTCCACTGGTTGAGAAAAAAAAGAAAAAAGAAAAAAAAAGGGAGATAGAGCATATGTTATAATCATTCATGCATTATTCTGTAGAATGAAAAGAAAATAGATCTATTTTAGAAATGTCTTTCAGCCTTCTCGATGGAAAACCAAAGGAAACGGTTAATATATTCTTCTGCTCCCCAGATCATTTTTATCAATGAAACAATAGGAAGTTAAGTGAGAGTCCTCCCCTCAGGCCTTCTCCCCCAAATGTATGTTTATTAGAAGCTGATTCAGAGACTGGAAAAGAATGTTCTGGGAATGTCTCATTCCCTGTTGAATTTTGAGATAAAGGCAGCTAAAATCAACCAAATAGTTTCCGTGTGTGACTTTTCACAGGAGGCATTTGCAGGCTACGATAAAACAAAAGTGAGTCACAATTTACTGTGCTTTCAAAAATTAAGAAGTAGAATAGCTGATGTAACTGAATGGGTTATTAAACTGCCTTTACTAATATATTTCTTTGGGTATAGAAGCTGTCATATTTGAAATCTAAAAGAAATTTTGAAAGCTCCATGGAAAAAAATTTAAAAATGAGGTCCTATTTTCCTCTACACACTCACATGTTGAATCTCATAGTTTCTAACCTTTAAGCTTCCTACGTACATTAAAACCACCCAAATATATGTGTTTCACATCACTTATATAATACAAATACATCATAAATCTCTACACATGTGTGACTCGGCAGATAATATAAATTATAAATTCTACAGATAAATTCGCATTCACAGAAGGGATAGCTTGTTTTCTGATGTCGTTTACTAGTAAAATCAGGAGTGGAGGGAAAAGAAACCTTTTCCCATTTACCTCCTCTGGCTGTTTATCTTTCAGCTGAGAATAAAAAAAAAAATTAGTTGAAAATATCTCATTTTGCCCTTTTCTTGTGTTTAAACTTCAGAAGCTGGGAAATTAGGAGAATATAGTTTAATGCTTCAGTTATACCTGGGATTGACAGTGCACAAGGCTTTTAGGCTGGGATTTTTTTTTTTTTCTTTTTTTTTGCAATGAATGTTTGTTCATTTAAATTTGGATCCCTCAACTTCAGTACTAGTGACATTTGCAACAAATAATTCTTAGTTGGGAGTGAGGGCTGTCCTGTGCATTGTAGGATGTTCAGCAGCATTGTAAGAAGTTGGCCTCTACTACGTGCCAGTAGCACTCCCACCCCCAGTGTGACAACCCAAATTGTCTCCAGACATTGCCAAATGTCCCCTGGGGGGCAAAATTGCCTCCATTTGAGAACTATTGATTTACACCAATACAGTAAGCATATAGATAAACTGACATTGCTAATCTTACAGTCTTCCCAATGATTTCTGTGGTTTCTCTTCCATAGTGGGTGATTCAGTGGAAATAAGTCAGAGATACTTTTGTAGTATATAAATAACCCTTTGGAACAACCACTTCAATATGTAGTTGTAAGCTGACCTATGGCCAATGAACTTTAAAACTGCGTATTTATTAAATGATTACTAGATTTATCAGCAGAATGAAAATTGTACGTGTTCCTTTATCTAGATGTGAAAGGAAGTTTACGAGGCTTAGTTTATAAATTTGTTCGTTCATTCTGGAAATGCTTAGGAAGTGCCATGCTCTGGCATTGAGGTTTACCAACATAGGGGATGAAAAAAGCAGTGCTGGGAACCCCAGGAACAACCAAGGACATGTTAAGACATTTGAAACAAAGCAAATTTATGGTATTATATCGATTGTAACATACAAGCCATGTCCTCACAGTGCGTGTATGGTAAATTTTCATCACGTAGTTATACATCTCATATGTAAACATTCGTAGTCAAAGATCATTTTGTTCTTTTGCTTGGAAACCTGTTACTGCTTCATCATCGAATCTCCACTGTGTTTATGAAGATGGAGAATTGTGTTTGGCTATTTATCCTTCATGCGATCAGGCTTGCAAGGGGTTTTTATTAAACAAGCTAAGCAGCCACGCTTCTTCCTCCACTGACATCCTAAGAGCTCACCCCAGCAGATCAGGGCTCAGCCCAGTGATCCTCCAAATTCGCATGCCCTTTCAATGACATTTTTCTTCAAAAATACAGAGTTTGTCTAGTAGGGCTGGGGGAGGGAGAAACTGGGAAGTGGGTTCTGTTCTCCCGTGGGGCATTTCGGTGGGTGCTAGAACACAGCTGTTTGGGTACAGCCCTCCTCGCAGGATCTGCACAATGAAAGCCAAAACAACCCCCTTATTTCTTGTAAATAGAGTTTTAGACAGAGCTTCCAGTGCCTTCTGACTAGCTGGGAGGCATGTGACGTGTGCCCTCTGGCCTGCCTGATGTGCCCCAGGGGCTCAGCAAGCCCTCGAAATCCACTTACGGCGCCACACTCGGATGCGCATTGCAGTTTATCATTCCATGGTCGGTTCTAATTTTGGCACATGAGCTGCAGACAGGAAAATATCTTGTTCCTTGTTCATTTTATTAACTTTGTTTTGTTGGCTTGAGCCTAGTGCTGTATTAGCCCCTGAATAATCACAGCTGCACAGGTAGCTCCAGGAGAGCGAATGAGAGGCTTTCTTCAAGGGCCGTGATCCTGCAGAAATGATTTGTACCCTCGGGCTGATTGTCACTGACAGAAAATGAGAACCAGGAACATTCAATGCAAAATAATGTGTTCTGTACAATTACTGGATTAATAATTTTATTCCATTACTGCGTGGGGAGAGAGGACATCGCCCTGAAGATCTACAATTCTAGTATATTTCTAAGCGTCCTGTTAAGAGAGTGAGCAAAGGTCAGGAAACTTAATTATGCTATAACTAGATAGAAATTGCCAAGTGATAAAAAGAAACATCCAGACAGATTCAGCAGGAAATTACAGCTTTAATAATATAGCATAATGCCTACTTCTATACAATTATTGGAGAGACCCTGAATGGTTCAGAATAACAGGATTGAGTTTCCAGTAATGACAAAAAAAAAAAAAATCCCACTGAAAATGACATTTTGCATCTTGCTGTAAATATTTTTTTTTTTAAATAGTATCATTACGCAATGATCAAAAATCTTCTACTCATTCCATATCAGATACTATGACCACATTAACAGTTGGAAATGATGTCAGGGTTGGATTATGAGGGGAGTAATTTATATTTGCCAATTAAGTTTCTGGCGTTATACTTAAAAAATTGTCTTTGTCTACTCTATTCAGTCTTCCAGAAAGAAAAATAACCAAAGCGATGTATAGAGGTTTATTCAGTTGCGTGTGAGCTCCCAGGACCGTCAGCACGTGTGTGATCACATTTTGTTTCCCTGGGAGCTCCTGTCGGGGCTGACGTGCAAGAACAGAATACCCTTTAACATAAGCCTTGGAGGAGGGATTAAAGATGAGCATTAAGATTAATAAACAGGGATGGTGGGCAGTTCTTCCATGTCTTCAGAAATAAGGGAGGAGGAACTTTCTGTAGATCACGCTCAGAGAGTCCTGAAATGAAGCAGGCAGGTTTTGCAAACGTGACCTGGTATTTTAAATATTAGGCCCTCGCCCTTCACAGACACACTGCACGTGGCACAATGACCCTCCTCTGTTGTTTGTGTCGGGTCCTCTTTTCTCCCTTCTGCGGGAGGGAAAAGTCGTTTCTCATGCTCGCCCAGGAGAACCCAATGTTTCATTTTGTATTCTGAGGACGCAGATTAATCAGCCAGCTCCCTACGCAGAGATGGCCATTCTGCCCAGAAATCTGCATATCTGCATATTACTGTTCTTCCCCGAATTTAATTTCCTACAGGAGCTGATATTAATCACTCTGTTTAAACAGAGGGGATTTGGGGTCTATACAAATATGACATTTTTTTTCCGTAGAACTTGTAGAATATTTTTCTTTTTCTTTTTTTCTTTCTTTTTTTTTTTTTCATTTAAAGGGACAATAGCCTTGCTAGTTTAATCCTAAATAGTGGCTGTTACTGCACTGTATTTTTACTGGACCATTGATTATTCAGATGGTAACAGTAAAACCGATTCTACTTCTTAGACTTGAGAGAAGTGTTGAGTAGATTTGGAAATAGAACTGTCCCCACCCGCATTTTGATGAGATCGACTTGGTTTGTCTGTGAGGTGCTCCTCTACCTCTCAGGTGAGAGCGAGGAAAAATTCATAGGCTAGAACAACAAAATCTTCCGAAAAGCCCTAACTGCTTTACCCCAGCTTATTATGTGTACAGAAGTTAAATTCATCAGCTGTCAGTACCTCTGCCAGAATTATTTGGCATATTTTATTCTGGCTGCTGCAGCACAATGGTGGCCCAGGCAGAAACAGGAGACAGACTAACAACGTGCTTAGAGAAATATGCCGGTGTGCATCCGTGCCAGCTGGAGGAAGGAAGCATACATCAGTTACTGACTAGATACACTGCTGTTATTAAAACAAGCTGCCGTTCAGGTTTTGGTTGAGATGCATACCCTGGCTTCTCTCGGCCACAGGGGCTAATTTGGATTGGCGGTTTTTCTGCAGGGTCTCATGCAATGGCCTTGGGAATGGTGTGAGCTGAGGGGAGCAGGGAAATGTTTGAAAAGCTGAGTTCCAAGGCAGAGAATGCTATGGAGATCCTGGCTGCCACCCCTGTCCCTAACACTGAGATTTCCTGGAACAGATCTCTCCCAAAGAGAAATGGAGGCAGTAGATTCCGTGGATTGGCTCCCCGCAGAGGTTAAATGGTTCTTGTTTTCTTAACTGAATATTTTTGCTGCTGTGATTAGCAGTGTGCCATGGGACCAGGCACCTCTTAAGTTGAGAGAAAATTTCCTGGGAGCAAGCATCTTCATTTATTTCTATAAGGTCCAACAGAATGCTTAAAAAGCATAATCTTATGGCTCTAAGCGAATACTACCACTGATGTTACTTTTTTCTTGCTCGGCTGAAAAATTAAATCTCTCACAATCAATGTTTTCTCCTTAAATCTGTTTATGCCTCTGAATTGAAATCAGGAGCTAGTTTGGGAGTAGCCGCCATTTGTGAAACAGTTGACGTAGGAGTGAGGCGTTCAGTAGATATGAAAACCAAAGACCTGCCATCCTAAGGAGGAGATTACTGGTGTTTGTGTCATTCTCTCTGAACACCTTGGCTACTATGTTTTCTTAGCCCATTGTAAATCACAAGGGTATCACCCCAGGCAAATAGCGGCTTAGATTGTTTATCTGTCTATGCTAATAGCATTTTATTTGAAGTCTTAAAAGTCCCAAGTGGCTTAAAAGGGCACTATTACACGACTTCACATTTTATTGCAAAATGACTAGGTCCAGCTTCATTTGCTTTACTTTGAAGTCTTAATGCTCCTTGGCTGTCAGATCCATGCACATCAATTTCAATTTAAACTTTAAGCAAGATCCCCTTGAAATAAGCCCCTTTCTTCTGGGGAATGAGGAGCTTTTGATAACTTGTAAAAGTATTGTTTTCACTATAGTCATGTAGTTGTCACTGGTGCAGAACATCTTGCTAGTTGGTTTATTGCCAACATGTCTGAGAAAGAGAATATAACAACTTAAATTACTCTGTTCTAATCAAGGGAGTGTACCTGACTGAATAGTTATGAGTATTTATTTTCTGTTAAAGTTTTTGAAAGAAAGAAAATCTTCGTTACCCACCCCCTCATCCTGACATATATACATAGACAATAAAGATGTTGGAAAGTTGCGCTATCTTTGAATAATCAATAAATTCATTCCAGGGAAAAAAATATGTTCGAATGTTGATGTGTCTACAAGCAGAATTGCAATATGTGGAGATGTATAGGCCTTCACAATCAAGAGAGGTTAGTGGGATGACAAGAGGTGGTGCTGATCTTATTGCGGTTGCCGTTAACCCCAAGACCAAAGATCATCAGATATTAGAGGGGCTGCGCCACCCTGAGTGACTCTCCTGACCTCTGCAAGGTCCTGAATCATCCTGTGAGGTTATAGGTAGAAAATGTACATGACAATAAAACTGAAAAGGTACAGAAAACTTAAAGGGAAGTGTTCCAGAATGGATTATAGACCAAAAGTTTAATGGGCTCGATCTGATATGTGTATTGGTGCATGTGTGTAGTGTGCATGCATATATGTATGTATATGTGATGTGCATGTCTGTATGTGCACATATGTATGTGCGTGTGTGTTTGCACATGTGTCTTTAAGATTAAAATAATGTATGCTGTCTTCTTGTTAACAGGAGAAACTTAGAGAAACTTCCTGAGATCTTTAGCTAGGCCCTCGATAAGAACACCCACCAAGGAATACTTCTCTCTGTGCAACTGGTAACTGGGACCTTTTGGGGTACCTCCCACTGTCTCCCACATGACTGGTGGTCCCTGGAGCTGTGTGAGGTGTCACTACAGCCATAATGTCAAGAGAAGTGGACTCCCAATCTCATTACTGAGCACTTTTTCTTGTTATTCTCAATGGTGATGGACAGTGAAATTTGGCTCTAGGTGGAGATGCAATATTCAGAACTGCACCCAAGCTCCTGGGAAGGCTCAGGGTCTGGGGGCTTCTCTGGAGCCTCGATATCCTCGCGACAGGGCCCACTGTGGGTGATGCTCACAACAGAGTCCGCTATCCTCATCTGACATTTTTGTGGGGTCCTCATTTGCCTAGCTTGGTGAGATACCTCCATGAGGGATGGTCCCTCCGGCGGTGTCCCAGACAGTGGAAGAACTTGACTCCCACACAATCATTTGTCACCAAATTCTTTAGGCGCCAGTTTCAGAGGCAGCTTCCAGCCAGGCCAGCAGCATCGTAATGCCGCACAGTTGGTTAGTACAACTAACAATAGTGCTGTTCCTCTGTGCCAGCCGTGATGCTGAGGTTTGGCATGAGTTACCTCACTTCATCCCAGAAAAACTCTATTTCATGGAAAAAGAAACTGGAGCTCCGGCAGTATAAGTGATTTCCTGAATTTGCCAGAAAGTGGCCAAGCATGGATTCAAACCCACGCCTGTGACACTGGAGCCCCACATCTTTCCCATTATCATTTCCCTCTCTGTTTTACTTTGCTGTTGAAAATTCAGGCAGATACAGAAAGTAAGATCCTTGGGAGGAAATTTGATAGGGGGTCTTTGCAAATTTCTATGTAACTGACCCTCTTGATGGGAGGAGGCCATTTTAAACCTTGGCCTTTCCTTTTGTGGGGAGAATCAAGATTATCTCTCCCCCTACAGTGAGGATGAATAAGAGCAAAATCTTTGAAAATGATTCCTCTTGCATGTGCAAAGTTGGCTTCTAAATCACGCTTCTAGTGAAGTGAGGGCATTGTTCTTGTTAGGACGCGAAGAGTGGCACAATCGAGAGAGGCACATAGAGCTGTATTTTATTTTTATTTCCTTTTTTCCATGCAATTCTATTTTATTCAGAAGTCACAAGAGTGCCCAATCTACAGATATTGGTGTAGAGGAGATGCATGTCAGAAGAAAGGTAATTGACGGTAAATGTCAAATATTAAATCCTATCTGGTTATTACCCAGCATATTAGCGATGTAAGTAGCTTAACAATTACAGCTGTGATTGACTAGGTGGGAACCAAAATCCTAAACATCAACTGCCAGAAGGGATAATTATAACACATTAGCACCTGCTTAGACAAGATTGACAACTCCAGTCTAACATCTGCTTAATATCACTTTCATACTTTCCACATATTTTTTTTCCCCCTTTTGAATGGAGTAACATAAGATTTCCTCGAGGATAACAATAACCCAATATCTATGTTATTCATTCACATTATCACGGCTGCTTGTTGTCTGTGGTCATGGTTTCCTGCTGACACGCTTACAATTGAATGAAGAGCTTAGAAATGGGCTATTGGGAACTAGGCAGGCACAGTTGTGGTATATTTCTAGGAAAACATTACTGTCAACCTGACACATTCAAAAGCAATCCCAAAATGTAATGCTTAGTTCGTTGCTTGAGTCTATAAAATACATATGCTTTAAAATCAGGCTGGAATCTAAAAGAATGATCTCAGTCCCACAATTAAAGCCATGGCGGTGACTTTGGCATCATATGCGGACAACATACTTCCTGGAAATTTCAGGATACATGCTGACACAAAGCAACACCACACATTCCTCACCTTTTTTCCATGGAAAACGTTTGAAAAAAGCCATCTGTCATTTTCTGGTTTGGTTTGGTTATATCTCTGTGGAGCTAAAGGTCTAGAATTCTTGCCCATGTATTAGAATAGGTGGGGAAGTAATTCATTTTAATGATTTCCTACCACCTAAGCGAATATTCTTTATTGCTTAATGAAAGTTGTTTTGTTATTTAATATTCTCATTTTCTTAAGGTAGGGGCCTAAGGTAGACGATTTCTGCCTGGTAATACCATAATCACACGGCAAGCGCTTCGATTTAGCTGGGCATATTGGACGGGTGGTCAGATGTGAGAAGACTGTGGAAGTGAACATGCAGGGCAGAGTTTTCTGAGGAGCACATGTATTTATTCGCTAATTTCAAATTATACATCAATTACTCTCTTCATCCTCTTATCACTCATTTCTTTCATTTTATAAAATGAAAGAAATATATATAAATTGAGAATCTACTGTGTGCCAGCTCCGGTCTTCAATATTTCAGATGGTAGGACCTGTCACATCACTAATAAGAAGTAAGCCTTCTGTAACGCTTGGAGCAGGGCCCCAGCTGCAGGCTGCACGGTGTGGAGGCAGGGGGCTGACTGAGTGGGGCAGGTCACAAGGGTGTGGGAGAGGCCGATTGGACTGTGGTTGTAGCTGCTGGCCTTGGACCCTCTCTCTGTAGTTCATTTGAATTTCAGAGCCATAGGGAGGCCTCATTCGGCAGCCTGGGCACACCTCATCTGTCTCCTACCCAACTGGCATACAAACCATCATATGAAAAGTCCACTGGTTGGGAGACTTTAGACTGATGAGTGCCAACATCTTCTGCCCCACTACTGCCATACCATACACATGCCTTTGTGTTGGTGAGACTCAGCCACCCTTCCTGGGTTGGGCCTAGCCCACTCCGTCCCAAGTCACCTTGTGCAGTAGGCAATCTGCAGAACCACATGGCATCCCAGATTTTGTATCCTCTTGACCTCTGATTGGATCAGCATGGTTCAGGTCCTAGATGGGGTCTTTGGGGTCCAGCACTGAAAAAGGCAGGTAGATGTACTCACTGTCCCTGTGGAGTTTACCACATAAGAGGAAGGGTAGTCACTGAACAGAAAATACAAATAGGCCAGTGTTTTGTGGATCAGGGAGAGAGACTGGGGACACTGGTAGCTGAGATCCTTGGCTCAATATGGGCAGTCAGAAACCTCCACCTCAAAAAAGTGATAGGAATCTCTACTTTGAAAGTGATAGTTTGGCTGAATCCTGAAAGATATATAAGAATTATTCAGGAAGAATAGTTATTTTCCTCATTAATTCATCTTCCAAAACCTGGATTTAAAAAACATCATAATGATCAAGTTATATAAAAAGGCATTAGTGAAATAAGTTTTTGACAATCTGAGGGCTTCGTTTTACTAGCAGCAGGACTACCTCAGAGGGCCTGTGGAGTCCTAGGTCAGTCCTGAGGGAAAATAAGAAAGCAGCCTTTCAATCGGCAGATCTCCAAGAACTGTGATGGGACACCACTGTCCACATGCATGGGGCTGCCCAGGATCACACCGCGGTGGGGATCTCTCCTAGAAAAGGTGACTTCTTGGCAGGGAGAGCTTTGAACGAAGAAGGTAGGAGGTATGTGCCGCTGGAGGCAGCTCCTTGACAAGGAGGACAGTCACCAGAGCTTCAATCTCAGAATTTTCGCTTCTTCCTTTTCCGACAGGGCCTTTGCCTGGTAGTAGATCTGAGAGAAAAACATGGGAGAAAGTTTGCCCTCAACTCAACCAAGTCAATGATGCTGACAGAGAGTCTATAAACTTCAATGCACCTGTACTTCATGCTGATGCGTGGCATTACTGAGCATGTTGTCTAGGTTTAAAAAAATATATATCATTATTTCCTCCTCTTCCTTCTCTTTTCCAGTTCGGTCCTTCATGTTTTTATTTCTGCTTCTCTAGTTATGATCTCAACACATAGTCCTGTTTCAAATTGTTTGTGCTTAGCAACTGGCTGTATATACATCAGGCACCTTAGAAATCCAAGAGGCCAATGTAAGAAGCAACCCTGGCTTGCTAAAATGAAATGCAATACTCTCTTAAATATTAGAGAGTCATTAGGCATCCAAGTAAGAAATTAAATTTAGATGTTATGAATTGTACAAACTCCAGGCTGTAGTAGGAATAGCGACCTCTTTAGCAAAGACCCTAAGGAACTCAAGAGTTTTCTGCGTGATGCATATCCATGCAGCTGCATGAATGTCATGGATTGCATCCCGGCTTATTCTCCTCTTCATATTTCAAATACTCTTTGAAGGTTGCATTACCATTTTGGGCGTGTAGCTTGCAGACATGTAGCAAGTTGAGACAGAGTAATCAGCAAAAACTGGTAACAATGATAATCAATAGGAAAGTTGGGATTGCTAATACTAAAAATGCATATGACAAGCTAAGAAACTAGACAAGGCAGACATTTTATGACAGTGCATGATGATGAGCGGTGCAAGATGGGACATTATCCTTTTCCAGTTGCCTATTTCTGTACACATGAAAAATGCTGTTATGGTTCTCTAGCTGCAGTGGTTCTCACATTGGGAGAGAAAAAAGTCAATGCCACCTCTAACCAGCTGTGCTTGTTGTTTTTGTGCATTACCTGCATGTACCTGGTGGTCTGATCTCATGCTCTTCTAGCAGTTCCTTCCAAGAGAAGCCCTGCTCCTGATCCTTTCTCTGGGAGAGCAGATGTGAAAGCCCCTCACCCAGATCTGCCTACGGGCGGAAGCCAAGAAAGGCTTGTTAGGATGCGCTGATGGAGCTGTGCATTTCAGAGGTGCACATCCTGCTGAAAAAAAATATGGTTCCTAGGATTAAACTCTGTGGAGATTATTCCATCAGTGTCGGCTGCATGTGGAGGACTCCTGCCAAACAAATGATTCGGTAACAACGACAGTTTCAATAAGTACATCTTTCCCTAAAGTCTTCACAATAGCCTATGTCTTGAAGTGGTATCCTGATTCACCAACTATCTGGCTGTAGAAACTTCAGAGAGGGATGTGAAGGAATTGACATAAAAAGCGTCCACTCTTATGGTTAATATTCATTTTCTAGCTCAGAAGAAAGTAACTGACCAAGTGGAATTGACAGCTACTAAAAAAAAAACCCCTAGGAATTGCTAATAATTAGGCATTTGTACTACATTAAAATTTATATATTGTATTGTATTTTGCATATTATATATTGTATACAATATATAATTGTAACATAACATAAAATAGTATAATAGAGTATCGTAATTTTAGAATATATTAGCCTTTAAGTGTTAAAATGGCAAATAATGGCTACAAATAAATGATACATATTCTGGCAGCGAACTGATTTTCTCTTTCTTGATGGAGGTAGGGTTGGGGTATGGGAAAAGATTTGGACAAAGAAATAGAGCAGATCAATAATCTACTTCTAGCATGGAGTCTGTTACATTCACCACCTAGTGGAGTGGACTTGTGAGAGATTTTCTATTTTTTTCTGGTACCATTTTTAATCATGAGATTGATTTAAATAGTTCAGCAAACATCTTCTGAACAGTGGCCACACATACTAGCCTGGGTGATAGGAACAGATAGGTGGCTGAGAAATGATCCCTGCTCTTGAGGTATTTAACTATGGTGGTGAGTTGCACAATTAACTGTGAAACTAGATAGTCTATTTTGAGGGCTATAATAGAGAAAAAAGCAATGCACAAATAAGAATGAGAAAAAGAGAGGCATTCACTTCTTGGGGAAATGACGCTGAACTGGACTTTGAAAGATGAGCAGCCTGGTGGTAGAGAAAGCCCCATGAGCAGGGCAGTGTGATGTTAAAGGATGGCCACAGCCCACAAAGGCAGTCTCCACGGGCATGGCTGGGAACGCCAGGGAGAGAGGAGGTATATTTAGATAGGTTTATCGGGGCTGGAACATGTTAAAGAGTTTTACTTATTTGTGGCTAATTGGATATTTGGTGCATGGAAACACTCCCCTTTGTGGGAAAATCAGTTTTGTTGTAAAGCTAAGGATATATTGGAGGAAAGAGACCTTTCCTATCCAAAGAGAACCAGTCAGAAGTTCTTTGTAAAGGTCTCAAAACTGAGAAAGAGAGCCTAAACTAGGTCAGTAGATGATTTAAGAGCAAGGCCAGGAAAGGGGATGGATTTGAGACACATTGGGAAAATGGACAGGCAGGCCTTGCTGCCCTATGGGGCTGAGAAAGAAAGGTGTTGAAGATACCTTTGAGGTTCCAACCTGAGTACTGGGATGATAGTGATACCATTAAAATAAAGATGGAGTGACTTGATATTGGATATTATATGGTTAACAATGCCCAACAGGCAGATAACAATTTGAGAGTATTATCTAGCTAAGGAGTTGAGCCTCAGATGGCAAACTATGGAGAGGTGACGGTTATTTGCATGAAGGTGGTAGTTGAAATACCATGTTTGTCCAGTAGAAATAATGAGAACAGAGATAATATAGTACAAAATAGTGATTAAAAAATATATAAGTAGATTCTTAAAAAGAATATTTTTGTTAAATCAAATGAAAACTGTGTTCCATTTGTATGGCCACATAACTTCTCTTTCTCTGGTCTCTGCTAGAGCTTGTGGTTTCCTTTTGCTCACCCCTCCCACCTCTGGGGATAATGGACTTGACACTCAATCCCCCTGTCTCCCATTGGGCAATCCAAGGTGAGCCTAGCATCTGGGAAGAAAGGAGGAAGGAAATGTCCTAGTAACTCTGTCTATGGCTACCTGAAGTTTCCTCCCACTGACTGCCACAACACCGATCACCTTTTCCTCAATCTCATCCTCTGTCCTTGACTTAGCATGCCAGTTCAGAGTTTACCCTCTGTTCTTCTGCCCCAGCATCCATAGTAAACTGTACAGGATTTAACCTAAGAAATAGATGATTTCATCTACTTCAGTTTGCCCTAGTCTATGCTTGATTTCAATATTCCCCATAGTAGTAAGAGTGGAAATTTTGAGTGAAGTAAAAAAGAGGGTGGAAAAAAATCCTGCTGTTCTTTCCTCATAAGGTAGCAGTGCCACCTATACTGCTATCTTTGTAGAAATGATCCCATTTTTGCATACGTGAAAGCAAGCTGCACTGCAATACAATGGACAGGAAAGAGCAGTAGAAGAGAACTGAAGAAAATCTGCCCTTTAGTCTCCCTCCCAACTCTGCCAGTCTTTGACAACTGCTGATCAGTTTTGCATCATTATTGTGTTGCTTTTGTCGGAATGTCACATAATAGGATCTTACAATTTTGTATGTAGCCTTTTGAGACTAACTTCTTTACTTAACAAAATGAATTCAAGATTTATCCATTTGTAGCATGAATCAACAGCAGTTTGTTTTTTTCTATTGCCACTATGAGCATTCACATAAGCTATTAGGAAATTCACATTGTGTATGAGGTGGAGGGGGTGGAGGGTACATAAGTTTTGAATTCGCTTGAAGAAATACCTAGAAGCGGGATTGTTGGGTTGTGTGGAACCTATATATTTAACTTCATAAGAAACTACCAAACTGTTTTTTTGAAAGTGACTGAACACATTTCCACCAGAGATGATTGAGAGTGTCTATTTCTCTGCATCCTCGTCAACAATTGGTATTGTTACTTTTTAAAAGTTTATTTACTGGTTTTTATTATAAGTATTCCAATTAGTTTATACTAATTATTTCTCGTGGTTTAAATTTTTACTTCTTTAATGACTAATGATTTTGAGCATCTTCTCAAAAGTTTATCTGCTATTAACACACCTTCTTTGGTAATGTGTCCTATTACATCTTTTGTTCATTTTTTTATTGGATGTTTTGTTTTTTTATTGTTGAGTTTTAAATATTCTTTATCCTGGAAAAATGTCCTTGATCAGATATGGATTTATAAATATTTTCTTCTAGGTCTGTGGCTTGTATTTTCATTCTCTTAACAGTATTTTTCCCAGAAAACAAGTTTTTACTTTGATGAAGTATAATTTGTCAAAAAAATGTTTTAACGGATCGTGCTTTTGATGTCAGATCTAGAATCGTATCACCAAACCCAGGGCTAAGCAGATTTTCTTCTATAAGTTTTATAGTTTTACATTTTTACATTTAGGCTTATGATTTACTTTGTGTTAAATTTTTGGATAAAGTATAAATTATATATCAAGGTTTTATTTATTTATTTATTTAATTTGCATATAAATGTCCAATATTTCCAGCAACTTTAAAAAAAATCTATCACTTTGTCCCAAATCAGTTGACTATATTTTTATAGACCTATTTCTGAGCTCCATCCTGCCTTGTTGGCTTATGTGTCTATTTTTTTTGCTGCTATCTTAATTACTATACTGTACATGTGGATAATGTGAAGTCTTCTTTGTCGGAATTATCCTATTCTAATTCCTTTGCCTTTCCTTACACATTTTAGAATAAGCATGTCAATAGCTACAAAAAACCTTGCTGAGATGTCAATCGAGATTATTTTTAATTTATAGATTTAATTAGAGAGAATTGACATCTTAACAAGGAGTTTTCTATTCCATGAACATAGCCTGTCTCTCCATTTATTTATTTCTTCCTCAATTTCTTTCATTGACATTATACAGATTTTGCACATATTTTGTTAGTTTTATACTTAAGTGCTTCAGTTTTTGGTGTTATTTTAAGTAGTATTGCTTTTTTAAAATTTCAGATTCTAAGTGTTCATTGCTCAAAAGCTCAGCTGAGCGGCAAGAGCTGAGATGCCAGATGTCAGAGTAGCTGATTAAGCAAACAAGCAAAGTGTTAAAGACAACAGTCAAGGCTTCCAACACCTACTGAGATAGTGTAGGCAAGAGGCTAAACCAGTGAGCAAGCTGGCTCCCCCATTCCATTTTTCAACCATAGAATGGCACCAGAGGTGTCATATGGACCAGTGCAAACATGAGTTATCTCACTGCTAAGGGAGCCTCTAACAAAAGACTTTTGTGGTTTTATGGACCTAGAGGCTGAGGGAACAGGGGAAAGGTCTGGGAGTAGAAAAGCGGTGGTTACTGAGTCAGAACAGAGAAAAGTGTCTTCAAGATTTCCCCTTAATCAACCCCCCCTCGCCCTACCGCCAATAAAGAGGTCTTTGCAGAGGCACCTAAGGAAGTCTCCAGATAAAAAGGCCCCAAAATAGGGGTGCCAGGGCTGCAAATTCAGGTATGCACAGGAACACAGCTGGCCGAGGAGCCCAAGTCCTTGAAGCAACTCCCATTAGACACTGTGATGCACAGGTTGAGCCCCAAGTCTGGTGTGGGAAAGGTACTTCCCTGTGAGGTCTGCTGGGTAGATCCTTTGTAATTGCCAATGTTTAGGCCTGAAAGATTACACAGAAATGTTGGCCAGGAACTGGACTGCCCAGCTTAGTATATAGTAATACAAGTTGTCTTTTGTGTTTTGTATCATATCCTGTGAACTTGTTCAACTCGCTTATTCGTTCTAGGAGCTTTCATAAAGGTTTTTTTTTTCCCTACATAAACAACCAAGTCATCTGCAAATAGAAACAACTTTATTTCATTCTTTCCAGTCTATTTTTCTTGTTCTGTAGCACTGTGTAGAACTTCCAGTTTGATATTGAATAGGAATGGTAAGTGTGGACATGCTTAACTTGTTCCCAAACTTAGGGGAAAGAATTCAGGGCCTCATCATTCATTATGATGTTAGCTGTTGGGTTATTGCAGATGCCCTTTACTGGGTTAAGGAAGTTCACATCTACTGCTTCTTTGCTAAGAGTTTGGATCATGAATTGATGTTGAATTTTGTTGAATGCTTTTTCTGCATGTCTTGAGATAATCTTTTTTTTTTTTTTTGTCTATGAATATGGGGAATTGTGTGGATTGGTTTTCAAATGTTGAACTAGCCTTGAATTCCTGGATGAAACCTAACTAGCTCTATTGTATTAGTCTTTTTATATATCACTGGATTCTATTTACTGTTTTCTATCTTTTCCATCTGTATTTCTTTCTTTTCTCCCCTTTTTTGCATTCTCTTTTGCTAATCAAGCATTTTTTAATCAGTTCATTTAGTCTCCTCTCTTGACTAATTTATACCTTTTAAGAAAATTTTTAGTAATTGCCCTAAAGTTTAACATACATAAATATATATTTAAGTGTTTAGTCTAAGCTTATATAATTTTATACCCATTTTTTATGAAGTATAAAGCCCTTACAATAAAATATTAGCATTTCTTTTCTTCCTGCATGCTATTTTGGCATAACCTCTATTTTTACATATACTGTAAACATACAATACATTGCTACTATTTTTTTTTCTTTAAACAAGGGGTCAGCTAAATTTTTCATTAAAGGGCCAGATAGTGAATATTTTAGGTGTTACAGGCTCTATGATGTCTATTGCAACTACTCAATTTTACCCTTGTGGCATGACAAGAGGCATGGATAATATGTAAATGAGTGACCATGGCTGTTTCTGGTAAAACTTCACTTAAAAAAACAAGCAGTGTGTCAGACTGACCAACATGATGTTGTTTTTCTACCCTACTTTACAGAGTTACTTTTTAGATAAAGTAAAAAATGAATCTAAATTTAACTTTATTTATACTGTCTCCAGTGTTTTTTCACTTCTTTGTATAGATGCAAGGTTTAGTTTGACGTAGTCTTTCCAACTGAAGATTTCTCCTGGATTTTTTTTTAGAATATATCTGTGGACGTTGAATTCCCTCAGGTTTCCCTGCCCGCTCCCCAAGAAAGTTTTTTTTTCTTCTTTATTTTTGGAATATATTTTCTCAAGGTCAACAGGTTTGTTTTGTGTTTTTGTTTTTGATTTATTTTGTTTTGTTTTGTTTTACAGTTTAAAAGTGTGACTCCATTGTCTCTGGTTTCCTTGGCTTCTGTGTGCCTTTGTATGTAAAATATCTTCTTCCTCTGGCTGTCTTCAAGATTTTCTCTGTATTCGCTGCTGTTCTTGTTGTCATCATCATTGTCGTAATCCTAGCAGCTTAATATGATATCCTAAGTGGTTTTTTAAAATTTTGTTTTGATTTGTAGTTATCCTACTTGGTGTTCTCTGAGCTTATTGGATCTGTGTTTAGTATCTGCCATTAATTTTTGAGAATTCTTGACCAATATTACTTCAAATATGTCTTCTTCTTCTTTGATAGTACAACTGTGTGTTGTTGTTGTTTTAATGTTTAATATGGTCTCACAGCTCTTGTTCTGTTCTGTATTTTTTCCCTACACTTTTTCTCTTTTTGTTTCAACCTAGGTAATTTCTGTTGACCCACCTTCAAGTTTACTGACTCTTGTATGCCTGCGTTGAATCTACCAATGAGCCTTTCAAGTATGTTCTTCATTTCTATTATAGTGGCTTTCCCTCCCTAGCATTTCCATGTGTGTGTGGTTTTTTTTTTTTCCTTATGCTTTCCATCTCTCTGAAATTCCTATCTGATCTTGCATGCGACCCACTTTTTCTGTTAGAGCCTTTAATATACTAATTATAGTTATTTAAAATTTCTTGACAGTTCTAACAACTGTTTCATATCTGAGTCTGATTCTGATGATTGTTCTCTCTGGAGAATGTGTTGGTTTTCCTTGCTTTTTTTGTATACCTCATAATTTTCTCTTGAAATCTACACATGTAGTGTAAGTGAGCAGTGAGATAAATAGTTTTCATGTAAAAATATGGGCATGCCTTTCTTTCTTCTTGAACCTGCAGTGTGAGGTTTGCATTAATCTAGTAGGGAGTTGGATGTGTTTGTGATACATCATTGCTATAGCTAACCTCAGTGCATCACAGGCTTCAAATTCCTGCAGAGATCACTTGGCAGAGGGGAAGGGTGATGAGAGCAAGTTTAGCCAAGCAATGTCTATTTGATTCTGCAGTTTTGGTCTCCCCTTGACACAGTGCCTCAGAAGGGGTGTCTTACATGTTCTGGCTTCTCTCCTATTCCTCTCCCAGTAGGATCCTCAGTATTCTACTGTAAATTGTTATCCATAGCTTCTTAGCTTGGTGGTGGGTGTGGTTCCTATTTTGATCAAGGCTCATTCCTAGGTATGCACCATTTCTCTGGGTCTTAGAGGTGTGGCTTTCTCAGTTCCCCTGTTCCTTCCCTATAGCAGTCCTGGACTTAAGCTTAAACCTACTCCTCCCCAAGAATAGTGTTTTGTTGTTGTTGTTGTTTTTTAACCAACCCATTCCCTACATCCTCTTATAGCTGCAATGAATTTTTGCCCACATACCAAGGACAGAAAACAATGGTTTTGCTCTATAATGGGGATTGAGGGGAGGACCCATGTGGGGTACTTGCCCTTGCTCCTCAGTGGCTGCTGTTTTCTTCCTTGTATCTTCACCCCAAGGGCTACTTCTTGGGTTCTTTCTAATCTTTTCCATGAGCATTTGGTAGGGATAGTAGAAAAAATATCTGCAAGATCATAGGACTTTCTGAATTTCTGCAGCCAAGGGTTCATACTGGTTTTCTACCAACCCTTTAGCTATTCTAGTTGAACTCCTTTTACTAATTGTGTTTCGTTATGTCTGTGTGAGGTGACCAAACATTTGCTTCTCCTGTCTCCCTACCAGTACTGTGCTTGTTTCCTTAAACACTAGGCCGGTGGGCTCTGCAACCTCA
Organism: Pteropus vampyrus; assembly: GCF_000151845.1. Taxonomy (NCBI): domain Eukaryota; kingdom Metazoa; phylum Chordata; class Mammalia; order Chiroptera; family Pteropodidae; genus Pteropus; species Pteropus vampyrus. The sequence continues at coordinate 114,595 of NW_011889144.1, forward strand.
GCTCTCTTACAGATTCAAGCAAAGTTGTCACTATGATGTTAGGCTGACTCTCTTTCACTGTAAAATTGGAAACAACACTCCTTCCAACTCCACACATCCTGAGGCAGAAGCCAAAAGTGTCCAGGATCTTCATTTTAACAACATCCCCAAGTGGAGCCAGTGCACACTAAAGTTGGCGATGTCTGCATTCCAGTGGATTTCAACTGTGGCTGCATGACTCAGATTGAGTTCATCAGAATGCATAGGAGTGAGACCCAGGCTTCAGGATTTTGTGAAGCTCCCCAAGTGGTTCCATTGTTCAGCCAAGGCTGGGAACCAGCAATCTGATCCTTCCAGAATGTGTTGCTTATATTCAATCCACCTATCTCTGTACTGGTTTTTATGCCTTCCTCTGTAAGAGAGCCTCTTCTGAACTGATGGTGGCTATTTTTTATCCATTTGTAAAAGTAGAAACACCAGCTTCCTCACCACTTTTTCCAATAATGAGCCTCAAAAATGATTCTAACAAGATGAAAAATGGTTTTGATTTCTCCATTTGGCTGGCGATCTTTATTTAAGCTTGCCAAAGGGACTGCTAATTGGTACCTGGTATTATTGTGTTTTCTAGAAACAGAAATAAAATCAATCTTACACAGTCTTCTCAATTTGGTGGAAAAAAATATATAAAAGAATATATGTATATATTCTTTACTTTCCAAGTTCCCAATCCAATCACCCATTACAATTTCTTTTTCTTTCTTTGTGGTTGCTATTTGGCATTGAACTCTGTCAGTATTGAAAAAAACATTGTGTTTGGCATTTGGTTCTCTCATTCCTTTCTTAAGAGCCAACTGTTTTAATTTCATTATTGCTCCCAGACATAGTTAGGTTCATTGGAACTGCTCAGTCTAACTCTTATCTCTGAAAAAAATGTATTCCATTAAACATATTCGTGTTTCAGACAATGCCACTTCAATATTTACTCTCTCTTTCTGCTCCAGCCTACACTCTGTGTTAAGTGTTTGGATATTCCAAAGGCCAGTTAGTGGTTGTTTTCTGGCTTCTCTTGTTTTGCTGCTCTGTGCACATCTGATCGGAAACAAGGCCATCTTATGTTTTCTCTAGACTGTCTTCGTGATCTTGCACACTCTGAAGGAATATGTAAAACCTGTTATATGTTCTAGAGCAGTGCTTCCCAAGCTCATATGTGCATCTGATTCCTCTGTGGATCTTTTAGATTGCAGAGACATCAGGAGGTCAAGGTGGCCCAGGGTCCTTCATTTCTCAGCAGCTCCCAGGTGGTGCTGGTGCTACTGGTCCCTGGATATCAGGTGCTATTGGAGTTAAATAAAATGCACAAAACCACATTTTGCAGTTTCTAGAACTTTTTATCCTCTTAATTTTCCAAAAATCCCAGCTCAGGTTTTAAGGTTCAAATTAGTACTATGTAATTTTCTTCCCTGACCTTACCTTAGAGATTTTTCTACAGTGCTTTGAGGTCAAGGGCTAGCCCAGCAGGCCTAGACAGGCCTAAAGTAGACACTGAGCATTTATCAATTGAAGAGTCAATAAACCACTGGGATGGAAAAAGACTAAGATGAGTTGAGAAAGTAGACAGGATGTCAACCCTTGGCAGTAAATCCCCACACTTTTCTTAGTTTCTTTTGTAGCAGAAAACCATCACTATGTGTTGATGACCTCTGCATAGCTAACTGATCCATTCCCAGTGAGGCCAGCTGTGTTATGTTTATACAAGAAGACAGCTGGCATTCTCTCTTCCTTTTTCCTGTCTTCCATTTTTCTCCTGCCCCTGCCCCCACTGCATTCACCCCAGTTGCAAAGTCCAGATTCACCCACGGGAGCCAGGACAATATCTAAGACCTTGCTAGAATGGCCTAGCATTTGTTAGAGGACATATATTGCCTGAAGATTCCTCATAGGGTGGACGCCCCTGGCAAAGTGAGCCAATCATCCTTATATGTTCTCATCTCGGACTCTCATTTCTGGGCCTGGTCTTGGGGACTACCTTGGGGCATATTTGTGGGAAGACTGGGCAGAAGTATCATTCCCTGGATACTTCTGGATGTTGCACTAAATTTAATGACCACTCACCTTAATAGCAATGCTCGACAGGACTCCAAGTTCTGTTGCCCTTATGTCTGCCTTTTTTATCCTTAGCAACCAAGAAAACCATATTTGTAAGTTACATTAACTCTCTTCTCCCTTCAAGTACAATATTTCTGGATATTCACTAAAATGAGAAAATAGATATACTATTCTCATCTCCTATTTGATAGACCAACTCTAGAGGATCCTGACCTCCATTCACTGACCTGTAATCTTTCCTTTTTTTTTTTTCAAAGCAATTCATCATTTACTTGGTTTCACAACTATGAGCATAAAGACTATCTGAAAATATTTTATCCTCCAAGACAACTCTGAAAGGAATAGTATGTGCACCAACCCAATTCCATTCTTCACTCATGCATTCAACCAACATCCACTGAGCACGCACAAATGGTGAGGCACAGTGCTAGGAAGAGGAAATTCATGGAAGATTCTAAGATGATCCCTTCTAGTGAAACATGTGATCTAATAGGATCACAAACACTAGTCATATGCACCCAAGGAGCTGTGACAAGTGTGTGATAAGTGTCTTAAGGGGGTGGGTCAAGACTCAGAAGAGAGAGTGAGCAAATGGACTAAGGAGGTTTGAAAGTTTCAAACATGGCCACAGCAGTTCTGGCATCTCATTCCTTTTATGAGAAGTCTGTGTTTATTAGGAAAAGATGTTTCATTTTAATAATTTTGGAGAAGGGCAAAGGATGTCACATTTTGAGATGATTCAAGTTCTGTTCTTCTAATCTACTTGTGTGCTGTGTGGCACTGATAAGCATGTTTATTATTTGTATACTAGGACTAACCCTGTGTGGCCATGGTATATTATGCCCTTACTATACTGTTTTCTATCCAGTGGTATTTTATTTATGATTGTCCTGTCTATATCCATGGCTCAGTTGGCCTATAGTGTTCTTTTGCTGTTATATTTTCATTAGATTCTGATACAGGATAATGATTGATTAATAGTGTCCATCTATATATGTAGACTCTAGAAATTTCTTTCTCTCATTCCCACAGGATGCACAAGCCCTTTTGCCTTTGTGTGCACCAATGCTGACTTATTATTTATTTCTTTGCGTTTGTGTTTTTGTTGCAACTACATCACCCATGCACATGTGTGGTAGGCTTATTTGGCTTTGACAGAATGGCCCCAGTGGAAAAGAATTCTGTTGCTATTTTTGTTTTATTATTATCATTATTAGAGTTACCTTTTATAGCACATAGGTTAAGTACTAAATATGCACCACTTAAATAATGTGGCATTTTCTTGGGACCAGTTTAAATACTAAGAAAGACTCTTATTATGAC
>NW_011889144.1:118052-118368 GCF_000151845.1 Pteropus vampyrus
ATAGCACATAGGTTAAGTACTAAATATGCACCACTTAAATAATGTGGCATTTTCTTGGGACCAGTTTAAATACTAAGAAAGACTCTTATTATGACGTAACAGACAGACAATACTTTCTGAAATCAATACCACAAGAACTTTTTCTATATCAGTTCAGAAATCCTCACTATTGGAGATAAGGTGTGAGAAAGATATGACCCTTCGAAGTGAAAGATTTGGGAAGGGGTCACCTGTTAGAGGTGCTGCCCCAGGCTGGCTTTTACACTGGTTGCATTATTCAAAACCTTATATAAGAAAACAATCTTACTTACAACTG
>NW_011889144.1:118418-121009 GCF_000151845.1 Pteropus vampyrus
AAACCTTATATAAGAAAACAATCTTACTTACAACTGTGTCAAAAACAATAAAATACCTAGGAATAAGTTTAATCAAGGAGGTAAAAGACCTGTACTCAGAAAATTATAAGTCACTGAAGAAAGAAATTAAAGTAGATACAAATAAATGGAAGCATGTACCATGCTCATGGATAGGAAGAATTAACATCAATAAAATGACCACACTACCCAAAGCAATCTGTAGATTCAGTGCAGTCCCTATCAAAATACCAATGGCATTTTTCACAAATAATTCAAAAATTTTTATGGAACCATAAAAGACCTTGAATGAGCATGGCAATCTTGAAAAAGAAGAACAAAGTTGAAAGTATCACACTACCTGATGTCAAACTATAATCAAGGCTATAGTAACCAAAACAGCATGGTCCTGGCATAAAAACAGACAGATTGATCAATAGAACAGAATAGAGAGCTCAGAAATAAATCCATGCCTATGTGGTCACTTAATCTATGACAAAGAAGGGAAGAATATACAATGGGGTAAAGAGAGTCTATTCAATAAATGGGGTTGGAAAAACTGGACAGACACATGCAAAAAAATGAAACTGAAACACCATCTTATGTCATATACAACCATAAACTCAAAATGGATTAAAAATTTAAATGTAAGACCTCAAACCATAAAACTCCTACAAGAAAACATAGGCAGTAAACTCTCTGACATTGCTCTTAGTGATATTTTTTTCTGGTATATCTTCTCAGGCAAGGGAAACAAAAGAAAAAATAAACAAATGGGACTACATCAAACTAGAAAGATTTTGCACAATAGAGGAAATCATCGACAAAACAAAAAGACAACCTACTGAATGGAAGAAGGTATTTGCCAATGATATATCTGATAAGGAGTTAATATACAAAATTTATAAAGAAATCATACAACTCAACACCAAAAATCCCCCAAACAATCCAATTAAAAAATGGCAGAGGACCTGAATAGGCATTTCTCTAAAGATGATGACATACAGATGACCAATAGACATGTGAAAAGATGCTCAACATCATTAATCATGAGAGAAATGCAAATTAAAACCACAATGAGATAACACCTCACACCTGTCAGAATGGCTATCATCAATAAATCAAAGAATAACAAGTGTTGGCGAGGATGTGGAGAAAAGAGAACCCTTACATACTGTTGTTGGGATTGCAAATTGGTACAGCCACTATGGAAAACAATGTGGAGATACAGAGAACAAACTGGTGATTGCCAGATGGGAGCAAGGTTGGGGGGCGAGGTGAAAGAGGTGAAGGGATTAAGAAGTACAAATTGGTAGTTAGAAAATAATCACAGGTATGTGAAGTACAACATAGAGAATGTAGTCAATAATATAATAACTATGTATAGTGCCAAGTGGATACTAGACTAATTGGGGGGAATCACTTAATAAATTATATAAATGTCTATGCTGTACACCTGAAACAAATGTAAAATAATATTGAATGTCAACTATAATTGAAAAATAAAAATGAAAAAAAAAATAAAACCTTATATAAAGATGGTACCTTACAGTTTAGTTTGTTAAAGGCATCACAGAAATAATCTTTTTGGGCTATACTGTAGTGAGTTAGGCAGTTAATACAATCCCTCCACTGCGCCAGGTGGTGATTTGTTAAGAGAGCTGAAATGTTTCAGCAAAACCACACGGAGCACCTACAGAGTGCTGCTGTTGGAGAGGTCATAAAGTTAATAGCTGGCCAAGCAGACACTCAGAAGCAGCAGGAAAATGGCTGCTGCATGCCCAGTGTTGTAGTCTCTGCTCTCCTCAGCCCCCTCCTCTGCCTCTTACTGTGGGTAGACTACTCTGGAGCTCTGCTGAGTCTAAGAGGAAGTGGCGTCTGGCTTCTGGTTCTCAAAGCATTCGTTGTGTATATGCACATATTCAATGAATGGTTTACAACACACTCACCTGTGTAGCTCTTGTTCCTTAACTATCGCTCGAGGGCCTACTTGGAGGAACCCCACAGGAGAGACTAAATCACATCCTGCTCTTAAAATATCATTAGTCACAAGCAACAAAAGGAAAAAGAGATACATTGGCCTTCATCAAAATTAAAAACTGTTGTGCATCAAAGGACTCATTTTTACAGAGTGAAAAGGTAGCCCATAGAATAGGAGAAAATATTAGCAAAGTCTATATCTGCTAAGGGGTTAATATTCAGAATATATGAAGAACTCATATATCTCAACAACAAAAACAAATAACAATTAAAAAATGGGCCTAGGACTTGAATAAATATTTCTCCAAAGATGATATAGGAATGGTTAATAGGCACAGAAAAAGATGTTCAACATCATTAATCATTAGGGGAACACAAATCAAAACGATGAGGAGAGCCACTTCACACCCATTAGGATGTCTACTATCAAAAAAAAGAAGAAAAAACTCAGAAAATAACAAGTTTTGGCAAGGACGTGCAGAAATTAGAAAACTTGTACATTGCTGATGAGAATCTAAAACAGTGCAGTTGCTGTGGAAAACAGTGTGATGGGTCCTCTAAAAATTAAGCATGAAATTACTATATGATCCAGCAATTCCACTACTGGGTATGTA
>NW_011889144.1:121059-137047 GCF_000151845.1 Pteropus vampyrus
AAATGTCTATGCTGTACACCTGAAACAAATGTAAAATAATATTGAATGTCAACTATAATTGAAAAATAAAAATGAAAAAAAAAATAAAACCTTATATAAAGATGGTACCTTACAGTTTAGTTTGTTAAAGGCATCACAGAAATAATCTTTTTGGGCTATACTGTAGTGAGTTAGGCAGTTAATACAATCCCTCCACTGCACCAGGTGGTGATTTGTTAAGAGAGCTGAAATGTTTCAGCAAAACCACACGGAGCACCTACAGAGTGCTGCTGTTGGAGAGGTCATAAAGTTAATAGCTGGCCAAGCAGACACTCAGAAGCAGCAGGAAAATGGCTGCTGCATGCCCAGTGTTGTAGTCTCTGCTCTCCTCAGCCCCCTCCTCTGCCTCTTACTGTGGGTAGACTACTCTGGAGCTCTGCTGAGTCTAAGAGGAAGTGGCGTCTGGCTTCTGGTTCTCAAAGCATTCGTTGTGTATATGCACATATTCAATGAATGGTTTACAACACACTCACCTGTGTAGCTCTTGTTCCTTAACTATCGCTCGAGGGCCTACTTGGAGGAACCCCACAGGAGAGACTAAATCACATCCTGCTCTTAAAATATCATTAGTCACAAGCAACAAAAGGAAAAAGAGATACATTGGCCTTCATCAAAATTAAAAACTGTTGTGCATCAAAGGACTCATTTTTACAGAGTGAAAAGGTAGCCCATAGAATAGGAGAAAATATTAGCAAAGTCTATATCTGCTAAGGGGTTAATATTCAGAATATATGAAGAACTCATATATCTCAACAACAAAAACAAATAACAATTAAAAAATGGGCCTAGGACTTGAATAAATATTTCTCCAAAGATGATATAGGAATGGTTAATAGGCACAGAAAAAGATGTTCAACATCATTAATCATTAGGGGAACACAAATCAAAACGATGAGGAGAGCCACTTCACACCCATTAGGATGTCTACTATCAAAAAAAAGAAGAAAAAACTCAGAAAATAACAAGTTTTGGCAAGGACGTGCAGAAATTAGAAAACTTGTACATTGCTGATGAGAATCTAAAACAGTGCAGTTGCTGTGGAAAACAGTGTGATGGGTCCTCTAAAAATTAAGCATGAAATTACTATATGATCCAGCAATTCCACTACTGGGTATGTACCCCAAAGGACTGAAAGCAAGGACTCAAATAGATATTAGTACACCAGTGTTCCTAGGAGCATTATTCACAATGGTCAGAGATAACCCAAATGTCCATCAAGAGAAGAATGAATAAGCAAAAAGTGGCATACACACACACACACACACACACACACACACACACACACACACACACACACACACACATGCATACAATGGAATATTATTCAGCCTTAAAAAGGAATGAAATTTTTATACATGTTACATGGATGAACCTTGAAGGCATTGTGTTAAGTGAAATAAGCCAGATCTAAAAGGACAAACATTTTGTGATTCCACTTATATGAAATATCTAGAACAGTCAAATTCACAGAGGAAGAAAGTAGAATGCTGGTTACCAGAGGCTGGGGGAGGAGGAATGGGGAGTTGTTGTTTAGTGCGGACAGAGTTTCAGTCAGGGGAGATAAAAAGGTTCTGTAAATGGATGGTGGTGATTGTTGCACAATAATGTGAACGTGCTTAATGTCACTCAACTGAACATTTAGAAATGGTTAAAATGATACATTTTATGTTTTATATATTTTACTACAATAAAAAGTATCATATTGGGAGAGCTGATACTAAATATTGGGAGCAGTGTCTCAAGATGAGACATTCATCTTGCCAACACAGGGCTTTTTTTGAGAGACTAATTCATCTCTTGTTAAAAAAAAAAAAAAAAGAAAGGAAGCACAGGATAAAGAAGATTCTCAGGTTATTTTGCTAAGATTTTGTTTTAAGATATTTTAAGAGTTATCTCAGACCTAGATTATTGCTTTGGTATGGAAAATATATAAAACTATGATAGAATCTTGGGTTGAAAGGTCTTAACAGGTCACTATCTTTTCCCCCGTCTGCAGATACCATATCACTTAAATTACCCCAGGTGGACGAGAATCTATCCTTCTTATGAAAAAGATCTCTTCATATTCCATTTCAAATTTAAGCATTTCACTGACATGAGAATATTTTTTTATAAATAACCTCAAATGGTCACTTTGTTCAAAAAAACATTTACAGAGCACCCGCCATGGCAATGCTCTGTCTTGACAGGATGGAGCCCAGAAGTGAATAGTGAGTGAAGCCATATAATTTTCCTTATGATTCACAGTCCAGTGGAGGGGCTGGTGCATCCACAGCTTGCTTCCTGGCCCTTACTTTGACTCTGTGGACTGAGGGACTCCTGGTAACCATCTTCTAGAAAAGAGTATGAACAAAATGTAAAGACCAAAACCTGCCTCCCTGTCCCATTTCCAATTCGTCTCTGTCCAGATATCATTTTCTAACTGTTCAATATTCTTTTGAACCCTCCTATGTGAGCCCTGAACATTTTCCACATGCTCCTTTTGCTATGTATCTTCTAAACAAACACTGTAATCTAGAAAGGCTTTATGGATTTTAAAAGGAATGGAATTGTATTATTTTTCTTTCCACTGCCCCAGAACACTTCTAGAATTTATCAAATTGATTAATTTTATCTTCTATCTCAGACATCCCCCAATCTGCAGGACAAGTAAAATGTCAATATTCTGGCATGATCAGTCTTTTGTTGAGAAACTTCTTCTGAGAGATATAGCAAGTAGACTTATGTCTTATACAACTTAGAGAAATTCAAGTTGCTGGCAGCTTGAAGTTTGTCATTTTCAAGGTTAGTATCTGTCTGCATTATTTTATTATCTAGTCGCTAATACAAAAGATGTTTAGGCGGGACAAGAAGTGATTCTTTGAGGAACGCAACAGTTTATCAAGTCTGTTTTCACTTTATTTCCTGTTCCATTGATAACTATTCCCTTTGATTTGTTTATCAATTTACATAGAGGATTCCTATATGCATACATTTGAGGCACATAGAGCCAACACTGTCCTATAGGTGAAGAAACAGGGACTTAGGAGGTTATTTTCCCAAATAAGCCAAACTCAAACACGTGTCTTTGGACCTCGACTACATCACATCGTTATAGAGCCAATATGAGCAAGAACTCCAAGTCCAAAATACAGTCAAGGTTCTGGTGTTGCATCCAATGGGGTGAAATGTGGCCCAGATTAACAGGGGGACAAAAATCCAGTGTTTCATCCCTGGGACTTATGAATATGGAGCTTTTGTCTCTCTATTACTTGCCCTGGCTAATCTGATGGCTTTAACCATTGGAAGGAAATCCAGAGGGGTAAGTATCGATGTAAAGATTAAGTAAAATGCCATTATAATATGCAGCCTATAGTTGAACTGTTTAATCTATCATTGTTATCTGTCACATTGCTCAGTGATTGAAAGCAATTGCATTACCAATCTATAATGCTGGAGTTGCTCCGTGGGTGATAATTGACCGAATTGGTATTTCTATTTATGGGTTTTTAAAAAGAAGGTAAAAGTGGGTTGTGTCCAAGTGCAGCATTTTATTGTGTTAATAAATGTGATAATCAGGTTTGGATGTACAACAAAATGCCTCCCACAAGTAGCAGGGTGGCCCAACCTGCTGGATGCTGGATGCCTGTAACTATAGAAAACTCAAGCCTATTGTCCCTAAATTGCTGTATTTGTTGTACAGGATTGTTTCGACTGAGCCCACTGGAGTTATTTATTCTAAAGAAAGTTTTAAATGAAGAGTCATATAAGAAAAAAAAAATTGTTTCCTTTACCCTTTTCTTCTCTTCTTTATTCAGTCTTGGAACCTTGGCACAGTGAGGCAGGAATGCCCTCAAATCACAGAGAAGACCCTTTCTGGACTGGGCTCCAGAAGTCCACCAGTGGTAGCTGTGCCACTGAGACCCATCCTGGCAGGGAGACCTGACCCTTGGTGGGGCGAGGCCCTGCTGCCCTGCTCCTGACCAACTCCAGGGGCATTTGCCCAGCTCATGACACCCTGATCTTCTTACTCGGGACTCAAACAAACTTCTCACCCAAGCAGAGGGATTGAGACTTGGGATCAGCCTTGGGGTGGAAGACACCGGGCATCAGAAGCAGCCAGACACAAGCTTAGATCTGTTTCTGCCACTTCTAAGAGTTAGCTCTGGGCCAAGTCCTCCTCATGTCTCCTCATGTCTCCATTTGTGGATAGAAGCTGCTACAACCTATCGTGTGGGTTTACTGGAGGGCTCCAGACAGTTCTTGTAAAGCAATCGTCTCTCAAAAAGATTATACCAATACCAATAATAGTTATTCATATTTATAAAGTTTATTGCAACTTTCTTCCTTAGGCCTTAAATCTTGAAAGTCCAATTTTTCAAAATAGAATACAGCAATAGCACGCGATTAAAGTGGATTATATGGAAATAGCTAGGGCCAGTTCTTTGCCATTGGCCTCATGGGGAGGTCAAGTGACCTTCTGTAAGTAGGAGTCACTGTCTGCCAAAGACCAGCCTTGAGCATCAGGGAGGCAGCCCCAAATAGGAATAGTTTGCTAGTTGGAAGTGTGTTGTATCCATATCATAGGATGATAATAGCTCATGGCCTTTTTCATGAAACACAAGCCATGTTTGGAGATGCAATCTTCAATGCAACAGATAGGATTCCTTTTTTAAAAATAAAACACTTGCTTTCCTTAGAGCCTGTGGGCTGCTCTGCTCAGAGGCTCTTGGCTGCCCTGCAACTGATTTAGGCTCCCAAGGGAGGATTCCATGAGGCTTTTCAGGAGCTTAAGGGGATAAAGTTATCGGCAGTGATTACTACCCAGAACCTTCACTCTGCCCTCTTGAGTGGCCTTAGAGCTCCAGTGCCATCCTCCTGATGTTCTGGTTGGTTTAAAATGCTATGGTCACAGCTCCATCTTTTCTGTTTTCAGAATCATCTGAGAGAGCAACTGGTAAATAAGTGGGAAAATACTCTGAAACCTCCAGCTTGAGGCTTTCCCATTGTGCGGAGAGCACAGAATGTAGGGCCTTTTCGGCAATTGATCTTCTGTCTCTCGCTATTTCTATGACTCCTATCACCATGGTATCCCAGATCCTGGTAGGCATGAGGCTAAAAACAGAACCTGGGGGTGGGGGGAGTATGCCCTTTCTGACTTCGGATCATTTGGAGTCCTGTTCTTCGGAGAACAAACTAAGCAGAAAATTCCTTCCCCCTGGGTGCCCTGAGAAGGCACCAACTTTCAGACCTCAGGGCATAGGCTGGTGTATGCACTCTTTGTCTTAGACTCCAAAGTAACAGTCAAGACCAGGCTGTTATAACCACAGTCCACATATTATTCAGAGCCTGCTTAGAACTTGGGTGCCTGGGAATCTGGCTCATCTGCCTGCATTCGGAAGTTGTCTAGGAGGCCAGGTTCTCTGTGCCAGGCCAGCGGGTCCACAGTTAATAATGCATGACCCTTCCTCAAGGAGAGATCAGCATTGTGCTGAGTGTAGAGTCACAGTAGACTAGTGCTGACAATTGCATTGGTGGAGCTACCACAAAAAAATATTATGGGACATCCACAGGGACCCCAGAAGGCTGTATGGAGTGAGTGACATGAGTTGTATCAGGACTTTGACCAGTGCAATTGGATAGGACTTTATGAGAGAGGGATGAAGTGAGCTGAATACAAGGTGGGCAGTAGAAGGTAACACAAGACAAGCACGGGAAGTTTAATGGGACTAGAGAATGGGGACGTGGCATTGCCTCAATGGTTAGTCATTGCTGTTTCACTCAGCGAACACTTAAAGAGCTCAGGCCATGTGCTCAAACAGCCTCCCTACAAGCACTGTAGATGCAAAATAAGGTGGGGCTAGATTCTGGAGGCATTCACTATGGCTAGCAAAGAGTATAGATTTGACTCAAGGCAACATGGAGCCAAGGAAGATTTTATTCAGAGAAGTCACCAGCAGATTTTTTTTAGTGTTTTATGTGCAGGAATTTTCTGTAATGTGAAGGTATTTTCAACAATAGGTCAGCACTTAGCATTACAAACAGAAATACCTTTTCCATGATGTACGCACTCATTTAAATTCATAGCCTAGTTCTCTCATGTGAGAAGGTCCATCTCTAGGCAAAATTGTATTTCAAAGCTCTCTCTCATTTACAAAGCATTTTGTAAATGATACATAGTTTTAGTTGATTCTGTCGTGCGCAGCTGCGAGGGTGGGCATTTCAGCTGCTCTCTGACAGTGCAGACCTAATTATCTGTGTTTCTATTCCTTGAGCTGTGCAACTTGAGGGGGACCATGACAGAGGCATCTCTGGGGCCAACCAGTACTGGTGGAGGAACAGAACCTTGTTTTAGAGGTGACTCAGCTGGAGCAGGTCAAGGTTGAGACTTCCAGAGTCCCAAGCTATCCTTCTCTACCCTCCAGGGCTGTGTTCTGAGGACCACTTTGGGCTTTGAAATGTCCCCACATCTCCATCTACCACTTTCAAACTCCCTGGGAGGAGTTTTAGTCAGTGTTTCCTAGCTTTTGCAGGAAGGCATGAGGGATGGGTTCACCTCATGCTGTAAGATCATTTATACTTTATACTTTCATACTTTAAAATAGGAAGATTTATTAACTGAAAGGACCTAACATCTGGAGATCACAGTTCCTCTAAATTTCGGGGGTCTAGGGCCCTTCCTTTTGTTCCTAAATGTTATCACACTGCAGTCAATTGTTCTCCTCCCCATAAGGTAATTTTAGGTTGGCAACATATAGAAAGCCATACCTGTTGGTCAAAATTCCCTATAAAGGGCTTTTGTTGAGTCTGGTTATAACAATCATCTGAATAGACTTCTAGGTTGAAACTTGACCAATCGGGCCATTTATGTGAAGCTAATTGACTGTTATGGGTTAAATTGTGTCCCCCCATGACCAAAAACATATGTTGAAGTCCTAACCCTCAGTGCCTATGAATGTGAGCTAATCTAGAAATAAGGTCTTTGAGGATGATCAAGTGAAGATGAAGGCATTCAGGTGGGCCCTAATCTAATATGACCACTGACTGACCTTATAAAGAAGGGAAATCTGAACAATATACATAGAAGGAAGATAATGTGAATACACAGGCGGAAGATGGCCGTATACAAGCCTAGGAATACCTGAGGCCACCAGAACCCGGGGGAGAGTCCTAGAATAGATTCTCCCTCTCAGCCACAGAAGGAACCAACCCTGCCAACACCTCAATCTTGGACTTTTGGCCTCCAGACTTTAAGACTTAATTTCTGTTAGTCTGTAGATTTTTGGGTGGGGGGCAGCCCTAGGAAACAAATACACTGGTTATTGAACTCAACCTTGCACATACCAGGTTGACACTGAGCCGACTGACTGGGTCGCTTAAAAGAACATTTTATAGACCCTTTATAAATATATCTCAGGACTGTTACTGAGATATATTTGGAAAGAAATGCACTATGTTCAGAATGTGTTGTTGCAGTCTCTTGGAGGAATGGCCATATTTAATTGTGATGCTTCATGGTCCAATGAGAGTCTAGCGCGTGAGACAGAGTCATCAGGATTCCTTGAAGAAATCCAGGGGTGTTGTCATCTGTGAAAGAACAACACAGATCCAGGAAGCTTCCTATAAGTAATGACTGACCTAATTGCCTTTACTTTAAATTTCTGATCTTTCATCAGTTTAGATGTATCCTGTGTGAAAGCTTTTCATCATATTTAGCTGTTTTTCTGCCTTTTATTCTGGCTATGTTAAAATGCTCAGTTATGATCACTTTCAGTTTCATCTCTTGGAAAAAAACTGATAATTAGATTTAAATCATAAAATATGCTAATGAATGCAGATAGTATCAGGATAAAGATTTCAAAGGCAACTTAATGTATTCTCCCCTTTGGCAGAAACAATAAAGAGCTGTGTGAATAATAGTTATGAGTTGTTATAGAGGAAGGTTACATAAGAGGCTCCCGAGACCCACCAGGGGCCGTGCTTAAGAACCAGGGGCCGTGCTTAAGAACCTAAGGATCACTATTAGAGTTAACAAGTAATTGTCCTACAGTTCCTAAAAATGCTTTCTGAATGTGTTCCATGCCCCGTGCATGTGCCATTTGTGCTGCTGAATCTTTTATTACTACACGTTTATTGAGCACCTGCTCTCTGGAGAACACATGTCACATGTGATAGGGCATCCCAGGGTCTCCAACATGGTCTTCCTCTCAGTGGTTACTCACAGGGAACAACAGATGACGCATGTAGAAACACCACCTGTTGAGTTAGATGCATCCCTGCCCACCCTGAGTGAATGAGGGTGTTGGGGGAGGGGAAGTCACATGACCCATAGAACTGATCCTTTGCACATAGGCCAGTGGACATAAGCCTAGCTTGGGAACCAAATGGCAAAACCCAGGCTCATTGGCTGCACACCTGCCAAATGTTATGGACTCGACAGTTAGGAGAAGACATACTTCTGGAGACACACAGCTAGGTGGGTGCCTGGGAAGGTTTTCTGGAAGCTGTGGGTGAATGGTGGGATTAGGAAGGAGGGCCAGTCTTCCTGCCTGCTGCACATGCAAGTCTGAGAAGGGCCTAGAACTTCTGTAAGGAGACATCTGGAGATTGCTTTATGTCATCTGACAATGACATTTTATGAGGAAGAGTACATGAAGGTAAGAGTCAGGGACACTTGGCTAGCATCAGGAGGGACAAGGAGAGTGACCAATATAGAATATAAAAAATAGAGAATATATTTTTCCTACCAATTAGAGCATAGTGTCCACTAAAGATAGATGCTTTGTTTTGCACTGATGGGTCCCAAGTGCTTAAAACAGGGCCTGCCATGTGGTACAGGCTGAATATATATTTGTTGATTGAATGAAAGACTGGAGAGAGAGGTTGGGTTCTGCTGCAGACAGAGTATGCATTAGGTAGGAGAGAGAGCTGCAGAAGCCGTCGTAGATCCACAAATGGCAGGACTCCGATCACATTAAATTGTCTTTCAAAATCAAAGAAACCAATACTGGTTCTCTTATTTCCTACTTATTAGGTGAATATTTCCCAATGCATAACTCTTTTCTGGGACCAGCTAAGCATATTAATAAGAACCATCAGCTGACTACCAGAAGTATTTAATGTACTAACATTTAAATCAATGAATGGTGCCTTAGAACAGCAAATCAGAGCCCTCCAGGCTTTCCTGTCCAGAGACCTTTTATTGGCTTGTGTTCAGATTGTCCGACTTCCTGTTGGTTGGGAAGGAAGATCTTTAGAAAATCACTTGCACTAATATATAGGCAGGGGCTATATATTTTTTTCTTGCTTTAAGTAAAGAACAGATAATACTTTTATAATGTGCTAATATTCTTATTTCTTCTACACACATTTTTTTCCTTCCTTGAATGAAAATGGTCCAATTTCCCCATGCCATGCACTTAGAGATATGCAGTAACCATGAGATGAATGGGTGGCTCCTGAGGGTAAGTGTACTGGCTCACACATTCCTCAATACACCTCACGTTCCAGGAACATTTGGATGAGCGCTTGAATGAATGGAAGGGTTAGGAGTAAATGACTACATTCTGGAATTTAAAATGGTTGCCTGTATAGTCTGTAAAACTTAATCCTTCACTTTAATTTGTTACACATCTTTCCGTTTTGCCTCTCGATCAAGTCATGCTCCACAAAATCACTTTTCATCATGCTGTAGAATGGAAAAAGGGTTTTTTTCCAGCATCACTGTGATTGTTTTGAAATGCCATTCTGTCTCTCTGTTAAGATTTAATTATCTGTTGCAAATAACATCTGTGAATTAATGTTGCCCAACTCATTTTGGAATAGAAATGATCAAATATTTGGTAGTAAGAAAGCCAAGCAGTGATGGCTACACCAAACACACAGCTTTCCGCTATGGATCACTTTGAACAAAACAATATGGAGTAAATCAGAGAGGAAATAAAGGGAACATAACAGCTAAGATACAAAGTGATAACTGCTTAGGGTGACCTCACTAACTTTATATATTTTTCAGCAACTTTACCTTGTAGAATGAACATGCACGCGCGCGCGCGCACACACACACACACACACACACACACACACACACACACATACACATTCAGGCCCAAGGAACTTCTGTAGACACCTGAAATCTGACATAAATGTCGCTTTCCGCTGGAACTACTATCTCTTGAGATTTACTCCCACACAATCAGGCTTCTCCAAATCCAATTGCACTTGTCTCCATTTTGAGGAAATATTTGAATTTCTCCCCAACCATTTGGCACATCTCCTTTGAAATTATATTATTGAACACCAAGGCTCTACTTAATCTGAAAGTTTCATGGTTCATGCAAAGTTTGATGCCTTTTTCAATGGCGATGCAGGCTCGGAGCACTGTTTAGCTCCCTGCTTCCCTCCTCCTTGACACTGTTCTGTAAGTGCTGTCTCATTAAGAGTAATGTTTCTTCTGTCATGGGTATTCTGCTAGAGTTTTCCATCTCCAAATATGTTTTTTTTCCATATCCACATGTCAATCAGCAACTTGTCTAAAGCTAGAAAATGATAGTCGGGAGAATTGAAATTGCTAACAGTTTTAACACCGAAATTTAACTGTTCAGGGTACAGAATGACTGCAGAATAAATAGTGGCCTTCGAAATTGGGCAAAGTCTAATCTTCTCTAAAGTTGTAGAAAACATTAAGATAAAGTCAACTTTACTTGAGTGTTTTTCTGCCACAGGCCTTGCCGGCCCAGTAAACTTAATACTTAGTTGTGATTTTTTTAAGGTCATGTTGCAAGCCTGAATTGCGACCCCCATTTCATGGCTTCTTCATAGCCAGCGCATGCGTGCCCATTGAGTATAATTGAGATTTACCCTAGTTCTGGGGAATTCTCATAGGGGCTACACCAGGCCCTAAGTCCTAACACTCCTGAGTGAGGTCCTGACAACCTCCTTGGCCCGTGCCAATTCCCCTCTGACTCCCGACGCCCCAACTCTTCTATGACCAGGGACTCAGCCACCACCTGATTGCTAGCATCTCCCCACAGTTCCCCTGACTGTGTGCTGGATCCCTTGGGCACCAGCTGAGGTTGAGCCTGGTGGCCAGTTGCCTAGGACCCCACATGCTAGACTAGACATATCCAGAAGTTTTCAGCATTATTGCCAGATTAGCCCTTAGAATCACCCTTGCCTGTTTCAAGTTTTTTCCCCAGATCAGGGCAGAGAGGGCCTGCAAGGAGAAGAGCATGGTTGGCCTCGCCATTGAAGCACCACTTGAAGCACGGGACTGGATCTTTGACTAAATTGCTATTTTGCAAAAAGATTCTTTCTAGAAGGCAGCCAGCCTCTACTCACAGTGAGTTAATTATACTGGAGAGTGTAGGTATGGTGGATTTTCACTTCTGATATATATGCAACTTAAAAGAAGGAAATGAAAGTAGGTAAGTAAGAGAAGGGAGAGCTAGGGAGGATAAAAAACTCAATGACAACTTAAAAATGACAAAGCTGACAAAAACAAAATGACGAGAATGCCAAAAACACATATGGTTTAGCAATAGTTATTCTAACATAATGGGCTTCCCAGATCCAGTGGTAAACACACATCAGATCCTTGTCTTTGAGAAAGGAGAAGGTTCCCCAAAGCGATGTCGTCGGTGACAGTGCCTTGTGGATTCTGTGTGTTCCTTCGTGGGACTAGTAGAAACAGAGCAATTTAGTTTTTATGCTCTCAGACTTTCTGCTGCACCCAGGCATCAAGGAATCTAGCCAGCCAGGCCCTGCTCTTTTCTGAAAGAACCCTTCAGAGTCCAAGAAGCTGGCAGTGATGTGAAAGGGGGTGCTCTACCATCTGTGGCTCAGAAAGGTGTGGAAGGTCATGCACAGGTGACTGTCCCCTGACCACCCTTTGAGGATCACTTCCCACATCCAACGTGCCTCCTTTAGTACACACTCACTCCATCTACATTCACTTGCTCATGTCTCTTGTGAGTCCCTCTCTGCAGGAGCCTGGAGTCCCACCTCCAATAGGAGAAGGGCCCCATGGATGCTGGCCTCTGCGGAGAGGACCAGAATAGGGACATATAGGCCACCTTCCCAAAGACTAATGGGACAAAAAAATGGTAGCCCCATCTCTCTGACATCTACAGCAAAATCCTGTGCTGATATATATCAATATAATGAAAAGGGCACGATTTGTATACAAATTAAATACAAAGATTCATCACTTTCCTAATGAGGTTCTATCCCAATCTTCTCTTTTCCTCAGAATGGAGGCTCCCCTGCCTGACCCTGACCTTCTGCAATAATTAAGCTCTTTGTGAGGGCCTATCATCCTGAACACCCTCTGTTTTTCCTTCCTTCATTTCCATGATACGCCTTTTAGAACAGAGTGATTTGAGCTAAGCACATGGTTTTAAATGTGATCCCATCCACTCCACAGTAGAAGACTGCTGGCATAATCTCCTCAAGTATATTTCTAGTTACTGATCCCCATGTAACTGGATTTTGCATCTTTAAACCACTGATAACAGTTCTGATGCAAGGTTTTGATCATTATCTCCCACCTCTGAATCTCATTCAAGGCCACTGTGTGCCCTGTCATTATTTTGGCCACAGGCCCTTTCACATTTTTTTTTATCCCTAATCTCATTATCTTTCATTTTTCTCTCCTTAATTGCATTCACCACTTACCCTACTTGCAACCAACCCCTCAGAGTGACACTGCCTTTTTCACCTCCGTCTTTGTCAACCGGCCCCATCTAGTGAATATCATTAACAAGTGTTCTCACCATCCTGGGCATCTTTTTCTCTTAGGACTAAACTGGTCATACCCTGACCTTCTATCACAGCCTCCTCAAGCAGCATTTAGTGCCTGTTTCCAGAGTCTGTTTTTCTTTTTAGTTGGACAATGTGTCTTTCCTGCATCATCCACTCATAGGACACTGTGAATTACTTCCAGTTACTTCTAGAATATTTTATGATGTTAGGAGTAGGTATCCTAAGCCTAGTCCTTTCTATTTTTCTCTCTCTTTCTTGTCTTCAAACCAAAGCAACAAAAACACTATTCACTGTTTTTCTGTGTAATAAAACACTAAAAAGGTATTCTATGAGTTTATCTCAATTGCCTATTTTTTCTTACGAGCAAGTAAATAGGATCTGTTTTCCTTAGATGACTTTTAGCTACAGTAAGAAATTTCACTGAGCACATGCTGCAAAAGCTTGGCTCCTATATACTGCACATTCTCTCTCTCTCTCTCTCTCTCTCTCTCTCTCTCTCTCTCCCCCTCTCTCTCTCCCCCCTTCTCTGTGTATTTCTATCTTTATGAGACGGAATACCAAAAATCATTTTTATCCGTTAGGAAACAAATAGATGCATGATCCTTATATTGCTCATGAAGCCCTAAATATAAAATTTATTTATTAATTATTTCTGAAAGGGATACATTTTAATTTCTCTGCCCTTTCCCTGCAAAATCTGGAGATAGATGTTGCTTTAGCCCATGGAATCATCGGTTGCAGAATGCACTCAATTTCCGATCACCCATGTTGACACGATTCTGATTTCCTTCACCATCTTTGCTCCTCCTTTGGGAAATGTGTGCATTACCATCATCTGCTCCAGCCCCCTTTGTGAATGATGAGAGAAAATATTAATTGATTTTTTTTTTTTTTTTTTTTTAGGAATTAATTATCATAGCCATGTTTCAGAGTCCCTATTGTCTTTCAGTGACCTCTGGCTCTATAAAATTGCATTAAATTGCATAATTTATCTTAATACTTCATGGAGCCTTCCTTTCATTTCTGAACATGGCTTTCTCACTTTTTTTTTTTTTTTAACTTTTTAAACTTCACTATGAGATAATTTTCTCATTTTGCCCTGCCCTGGTACTTTATATTTTAGAGGTATTTCTTTTTCAGCATTCATCATTTTTACCCTTCCTTCTCCCATGTAATAATGATACTTAGCATTTATATAGTGCTTTTCATCTTAAAGTGCTCCACAAACTTGTGGAGGTTTAATTGTTTTGCCCTTTCGGGCACTGCTGGATCAGCTACGAGAAGCCCAGATGCTGCCTCAGAGGTTCAGTCAGGGTACCCTCAGGCCCCGCCAGCTTCTCTTTGACCTCCCAGTTAATTCCACATGCAAGAGGCCTTCTCTGGAAGGGAATGAGGAGAGCCATGTCCTTCAGAAGAAGGCCACAGAGCATACTTACACATCTCACCCCATTAAAACTATAATCGATTTCTAAAATCTACATCTTAGGACCATTAGTGGGAAACATGGTATTTTTAACATAGAAGAAGATGGAAAATGGGAGCTATATACTAAATATCTAGCGTGGTTACTATGGGCGATCAGGTCAATGGGGAAATGAGCTTTCTAGAAATGCTCAGCAATAATGATCAGTGGGCAAGATATTGTTTTACACAATGAACAAGTAAACACTCAATTAAAACCAGTCTTTCATGGTGCAGCGTTATGGACTGATCCCCTATGATAATCTTGTGAGTTTTTTTAGTTATTGTTGATGAAGGCTCACTCAGAGTCACTTAATAACTTTTCTTATTAAAAAAAAATGATAATAACAACACGGCAACTTCATAGTCAGGAAGGAGAATTAAGAACTGATTGTTGTTTGGGACTCCTTCAGTTTATTCTTTGTCTAGAGAGACTTTATTTCAAATAAATACCGTATCATCTTAGTGAAATCTTCTGGCTTTTTCCACACTAAGACTCTCTCATCCAGCCTCCAATGCCCATATTCTCTTTCTATTTTGTCCTCGTCTCTATTTCTAACTTTCATTTTTAAGCCTACAAAATAAGTATACATATATAACCAAGCCGTGGAGAAAATAATTTCTAGTGTCTACTCTTCATAACACCTCTTGAGCTACATTAAAAAAACAGTTATTTAGTAATCCATTAGCTTAGTTATTTAGTAATCCATATACTTTACTTATAGGTAAAGTATAATGATATTGATGAACGTATTAATAACTCAGGCACAGCAAGCTCTGAAGAGTCTTCTGAATCATCAAAGAAATATTATGTTTAGATTAATGTTATTGTGAATTGTATCTTTATTCTAACAACCTGAGAATTAACAATTTCAGTTATAGTGCACATATAACAAGTTTATTAACCAGATTTCTTGTATCCCTTGCACACTACATATGTTTACAATACATATTAGAACAAATAAATGATAGAGTAATGATTTTCTAAGTTGCATATTTACTTATACAAGGCAGGTGACCATTCCAGGGAAACCATGATAAAATGGTTATATACAGGGTAAAGGAATTACTCCTTATCAAGATAATCACATGTGGGTATCATAATGGTTTTGCAGCCCTGGAAAGTCACATAGTTTTTAAAACCCAACAACCAGATGAATCATTGCATGTGACCTGTGATTAAATTGCTTATAAAGGCTATAAGTGCATTGCAAAGGTTATTGATTTCCGAGAAAATAATAATGTCTTGACCTTGCCACTGTTCAAATGGGATTAAATAATTCTTCCCAGCAGGGACCATGATAAAAGCAAGCAGGCTTCCTTCCTTAACACAAATTTTCTGAAACTTTACTCAACGATACTGATTGACCTTATTACTTGTTAGGCACAAAAGGAATAATGTTGAGACATTCTTTTCCACTGAATCTTGATTAAAATTGGATTATCTTTTCATATGGAATTATCTTTAGAACTGTGAGCCATTGTCACCAAAAGTCTTCAAATTCTAGCCTCATTCAAACTTGCAGTTACCAGTGATTAAGTGTCCAGGCATTGAGGTCATAATGGTGAGCAAAGCCAGATCCAGTCTTCATGTTCTATTAGATGGGGCTATTCTGAGAGTGCATGTGCTGTGTGTATGTGTGAGTGTGTGTATGTGTATGGGTGTATCTCTTGGTGTGTGTTGATGTATGTTAGCACGTGGTGCATGTGTGCATATGAGCATATGTGTGTGTATGGTATGTGTGGA
>NW_011889144.1:137727-140189 GCF_000151845.1 Pteropus vampyrus
GTCTGTGCTTCTGTGTGTGTGTGTGTTTGGCAGGTGGCAGTGTGTGTCTGTGTATGTGTTTGTCTGTGCCTGTGCATGTCTATGTGTGTGTGTGCATGTGCTGGTGCATAGGCAGGTGGGGTGTAGTCTAGACTGAAGGTAGAGTATGCGCAAAGGCTCTGGTGAGAGAGAGCACCTTACTTTCCAGCACCTGAAGCAGGTTGGTGTAGCAAGGCTCAGGAGAAGGGGCAAAGGCCAGCACTGAGGCCTGGGCAGCAGGCAAAGGCCAAGTCCAGAGAATGGTTTTGGCTGAGTACTGTGAGGGAACTGAAAGAGTCTAAATAGGTCTGGTTAACAGACAACAGTCTACATTGGTCAAGTTCACTCTGGTGTCAGTGAGGAAAACTGACTGGGGGGACTTTGAAGAGTAATGAACTACTTGAACTTGAACTTAAACATGTTAGAGGAAACGATTTGTAAATGGGTGCCTTTTTAAAGTAGAGTTCAGCATGCTCCATCTCCCTAATACATCAGTTATGGGAGGAGTAGATGCTGCTGGCTTGCGGATGGATGTGAAGGACATACGATGACCCAGGCAGCGAAACCTTTCTGTTTCTCCATAATCTTGTCTCCTCCATCCAAATCATCATATGTGGTTGTGCATGTGTTTGTTGTTCCAGTAGCTTCTCAATGCCCTCTTACAAAGCTGCCATTTCTGAAAGCAGCTGTGCCCTCAGAAATCAAATCATCCTGCCGGGAAGGTGAGGGCAGGGAGAGATCGCCAGAGAGAGAAGGGTCAACGTGGCTTCACGAGGTGTACTTTCCCATCACTATTTGACTTCATGGAGGCCTTTTTGGCTAATGTTTTCCAGCTGAGGCACCAAAATATCATAAACCAAGTGTCTCAAAACAACAGAAATGTATTTTCTCACAGTTATGGAAGCCAGAAGTTCAAAATCAAGGTGTGGGCAGGGCTGGTTGCTTCTTGGGGTCTCAGAGGGATACTCCGTTTCATTCCTCTCCCCCAGCTTCTAGTGGTCGCCAGCAATCCTTAGCGTTCCTTGGCTTGTGAAAGTGTCATGCTGATCTTTGTCTCTGTAGTCACATGGTCATCTTTTCCATTTGTCTGTGTCTCTGTGTGTCTTCTAATAAGGACACCAGTCATATTGGATTATGGGCCCACCCTACTCCAGTGTGACCTCATCTTAACTAATTACATCTGCAAAGACCCTCTTTCCTTCACCATGGCGTTAAGGTCATATTCTGAGGTGCTGGGGGTTAAGACTTCCACACATCTTCAACACACAACAGCTGGCTTTCAGGTTTTTAGTTGCTAGAATTCAGGGACCCAGATCCCAAAGTGAGGACACATTACTGGATGATGTTTACCGAGATATTCTGGGCAAACACGGAGACAGAAGATAGCCCTTGTCCTTTAGAGCTTAAAATTACAGTTCAGACTTGATTTTCTTCCTTCATAAACACTGTGAGACTCTGATCCATGATAACTGGGATTCCTGCATCTCAATATGGCTTTATCGCTGCAGCCCTGAGATGATTTATGAGAAGACTTGACCACAGAAGCCTTCATGAGTGACCTAACAGATATGCAAGGGTTCTTTCCTACAGAGCTGACTTATTTTGTCTGACTTTCTGAGACCCAGACATCTGTGGGTAGTTGAGTAGCAGCCCTTCACTGCTGTGTGCTTGTCAGAATTTTAGAAATAAGCATTTGACACCCCTCACTGAGCATGTTGTGATCCTGGCTATATTACTGATAATAACAGATCTGGGTGGCCTAACTTCTCTGTTTTTGATGGTGGATTAAAAACAGTACCTGCCCAAGAATTTATTCCATGCCATAAAGTCAAAGATGTGCTCTGGCAAAGGAAAACTTTCATGGCTTTGCTTTCTGAGTTCCTTCTCCTTCCATGAAACTTGTAGGGGCTTCTTATGCACCATCTCATTATATCCTAGTGTCTCCATAATGCATCCATTATTAACACAATGGTCAGGAGAGGTCACTATGAGGATGATTAAATGAACAACGTTTATTTAATAGGGCCCAAATTATCATCACTATGGTCCCTGAGCCCGGGATCTTCCCAGTCAAAGTGCTCTCAACCATTTCTTGTCACTCTTGAATGTCCTATGTGGCATTCTTCAATCAAATTATATAGCAATTATAAGCCAAATAAGTCAGATGGAAAAGGACAAGAACTATATGATTTCACTCATATGTGGGATATAAAACAAAAAGCAATAAATGAACAAACAAGACAAACCAAAAAAACCCTCATAGACACAGATGACAGTATGGTGGTTCTCAGGGGGAGGCAATGAAGGGAGGATGAAGAGGATAAAAGGGGTCAAATATATGGGAATGGAAGAAGACTAGACTTTGGGTGGTGAGCACACAATATAATATACAGATGATGTATTATAAAATTGCATATTTGAAACTTACACAATTCTATTAAGGA
>NW_011889144.1:140529-142935 GCF_000151845.1 Pteropus vampyrus
TGGTAGTAACTGGGAATCACAGCTGTTTACCCCACTGTGCATGCAAATATCACCTTTTTTATGTGTCAATGGCGTGCAGAAAGGAAGCCCTAGAAGAGAAGATATCAGGTTCCCTTTGAAATGAAGGTCTTTATCTAATTCCAAGCTCAATTCTTTGAGGCCTTATCCAAGTTCTGCACAATATTGTGTGGCCTTCCTATTCGATCCCCAGTTATTTAATCACCATCTATCCTAGACCCACTATATGCCAGGCCCTACTCTCAACACAGACGATACTAGAATACCACAGCAATGAAGAGTCCTATCCTAGGGGATAGACAAGGAAACAAATATAGATGATTAGAGAGGGGAATAGTGCAGGGGTGCTGAGAAGTCGGGTAATGAGGCTGAGAGTAGCTCAGGAGGAGCAGGATGTGATTCTCCTGGGTGAGTTGAACAGGAAAGTCCTCCTGAGGGACTGACCTTTGAACCATGACCTGAATGGTAGAAGAAACCAGCATGGTAGAGCATTGAGGCAAGAAAGCCCTGGGCAGGGCACACAGCGAGTCAAACGTCCTGATGCAGCAAAGAGCTGGAGGTGTTGGAGGAATGGAAATGATCTCAGGTTTTACAAACTTCTTGACACTCTCCTGGTTGAAGAAAGACTTAGGGAAATCTACTGATGGTGTTTTTCCCTGCATTGGAGCAAGAACTGTGGCAGTGAAATGTCTGACACCCACTAAATATACAGCTAACACTTGATTTCTTGGGAAATCAAGGAACCACCCCGATTCCCCACACAGTGTATAATCTGTCTATTTATTCAGGTCAGGTACTTATTTTCAGCATTCTGTCCAAAGAAAAACAGTGTTACATTACTGAGTAAATAATGTGCTCAGAAATAGGATTTTGAAATATGGAATTGAGATTGACAATAATAATTTATATTTGTGGACTACTTCTCCTCCTTTCACCTCATAATTTTTCTCAACATAGTATGAAAGCATGGGTATGTTTTACACATCCTCATGGCAACCCTGCAAGGCAAAGTGGCAAATAATTGTAATAGCAGCTAATATTTACTGAATTCTGACTAAAGCCAGTCCAAACACATGCCTAAGGCAACAAATACCCATATATTAATATATTCTAGGTGTAATAACTATAACATATTATGCTGATTAATATGTGATTAGCCAACAAATATTTATTGATCACCTACTATGTGTCGGCTTCTTTCAGACCTGGGGATATAGTAGTGAACAAAATAGACAGAACCTCTGCTCCCACAGAGTTTACATCATTTCCTGTAATCCTTACAACATATTAGCAAATACTGTTATTATTGCTATTTTGAAGGTGAGATATGGAGACATTAAGTAACTTTTCAAAGTCATATAACTAAAAAAATGGTAAAGCTCGTACTGCTTAGCCAGTCCTGTAACGTGGAGTGAGTCCCTC
Organism: Pteropus vampyrus; assembly: GCF_000151845.1. NCBI lineage: Eukaryota > Metazoa > Chordata > Mammalia > Chiroptera > Pteropodidae > Pteropus > Pteropus vampyrus. The sequence continues at coordinate 141,970 of NW_011889144.1, forward strand.
CAAATAATAAGGTGATAAGATTGCTGAACTTTAATTTTTTAAAGACAATGCCTTGAGAGGTTGCTACACTAAAAATGCAGCAACATCGTGCCCCCGGCCACACTCCAGCTCTGCCTTACAACGCATAACAGATCAAGTCACCTCCCAGGGACACAGGAAGTGGGGGGTGAACTTCCCATGGGCCTTTTTGCAAGTACACAGGAAATAGAAGTGAACTACTTACAAGTCTTATTACAGGAACACAAGAAGTATAAGTGAACCACCTAGAAGTCTTGTTGCAGGGACACAGGAAGTAGAAGTAAACTTCCCACTAGCCTTAGTCCAGGACTTTTGTCTTAAAAGTGATACTCAATGGCCTCGGAGTCCAGAATAAGTAAGTACTTCAAGCCATATTCTAGCTAATTCACTTGTGTCTTGTATGAAGGAACACATGGACCTGTGATGTGATAAGAAGGAAATGTTTCTAGGGAGGTAGCCGTTTTAGAATACCATACAGAAGATTCAAAATTGAAACAAAGCAGTGTGTGTCTCTTTCCCAGAGGCTGTCTACTTCCCCCTGAGACAGGTGACCTCATTGCCTGGGAACGTTTTCTTGTGGGACAATTTACAGCCATTCAGTTTTTCTTTTCTAATTAAACCTAGTAATCAGATACATAGAGAAAACGCTAGCTTCATGTCTCTCAGAGGAATCTCAAGGAATTCTACTCCAGTGAATGGCAACCATATTAGACCACAGAACTGAGTAACAATGAAGTAATGCGATTGTGACAAGCAAATAGCTCTCTGCATTCAGAAGTGGGCTGGACTGGTAAATCTAGTTTAGGTATTTTTATACCTAGGTGGAAGTTACCTTTGTCTCAGATTGGGCTGATGATACCCTGAAAAATTCTTTTCTTTGGCAGCTCTTTTCCTAGATAGCCTTGTATCAGTAAGCACATACAAGGTACCACGAAACTTAGTAACCAC
>NW_011889144.1:142985-170325 GCF_000151845.1 Pteropus vampyrus
CAAGTCTTATTACAGGAACACAAGAAGTATAAGTGAACCACCTAGAAGTCTTGTTGCAGGGACACAGGAAGTAGAAGTAAACTTCCCACTAGCCTTAGTCCAGGACTTTTGTCTTAAAAGTGATAATCAATGGCCTCGGAGTCCAGAATAAGTAAGTACTTCAAGCCATATTCTAGCTAATTCACTTGTGTCTTGTATGAAGGAACACATGGACCTGTGATGTGATAAGAAGGAAATGTTTCTAGGGAGGTAGCCGTTTTAGAATACCATACAGAAGATTCAAAATTGAAACAAAGCAGTGTGTGTCTCTTTCCCAGAGGCTGTCTACTTCCCCCTGAGACAGGTGACCTCATTGCCTGGGAACGTTTTCTTGTGGGACAATTTACAGCCATTCAGTTTTTCTTTTCTAATTAAACCTAGTAATCAGATACATAGAGAAAATGCTAGCTTCATGTCTCTCAGAGGAATCTCAAGGAATTCTACTCCAGTGAATGGCAACCATATTAGACCACAGAACTGAGTAACAATGAAGTAATGCGATTGTGACAAGCAAATAGCTCTCTGCATTCAGAAGTGGGCTGGACTGGTAAATCTAGTTTAGGTATTTTTATACCTAGGTGGAAGTTACCTTTGTCTCAGATTGGGCTGATGATACCCTGAAAAATTCTTTTCTTTGGCAGCTCTTTTCCTAGATAGCCTTGTATCAGTAAGCACATACAAGGTACCACGAAACTTAGTAACCACCCCCACAATTTAGTAGCTTAAAACAGTAATCATTTATTTAGCTCACAGTTCTGCAGTTTAGCAATTTAGGTGGGCATGGGCAAAAGGTTCTCTGGTCTTGACTGAGCTCTCTCACGTGTCTGTGGTCAGCTGTAGTCAACTTGCCCTCTCCCATGCCTCTAACCTTGGCTCAAGCACCTGAGTTGATATGAGAAGGCACGAGTTGCCTGCCTTCTCAGCCTCCAGCCAGCTAGCTAGTCTGTCAGTTCACAAGCAGTTTGGCATAAAGTCAAGAGTGAGAGGAAAAACACAGGGACTCTGGGGTCCTGGGACTCATGCAAGATCATTTCTGCCCAGATCAATGCCAAGGTCAGTCCACACTCAAGTTGGGCAACATGGATTTAGCCTCTTGATGGGAAGAGCTGCCAAGTCATACAGCCAAGAGGTGAACATTTAAGGAGGAGAAGGACTGCAGTGGTTTTTACAAAACATCTATCACCCTCTTTGTCCCACTCTGTTTTTATAAACCTGTCAAAGTGTTTGAAAATACAGTTCCTCAGGTTACAACCATCATTCAAATGTTGCATTACCATTACATTATTCCTATTACCTTTATTTTCCTGGAAATATCTCACGTCTCATTATGATTGGAATTAGGTCACTTTCTGGTATCCCAGACAGATATTCCCAACACATTATTTGACTCCAGGTCCACCAACATTTTTGCCAAAACCGTTGGAAGCTAATGTGTTTTAGAGTTCAGAATTTTTTAGATTTCAGAATGATAATAGACACATATACTATATATATATTGCACAGAGTCTGGGCAGCACTCTGTAATCAAACACTTTAATCTTTCTACTTTAAAGTGTATGAATATTACACTTAGTAGGGGAAAGAATGAAAATACACTCACCTAGTTTAGCTAAGTTTCCGCTGTCCCGCAAACTCCTACCTGTCACCTGCCACCAAATAAGCAACAACAACAACAACAACAACAATAACAACACTTCAATTTTCATAATGTCTTGGATGCAGAAATGAAGATAAGGGATTAGGAATCTTTGTAAACTATAAAAATAGACTGTGATTTCCATGAGGGCAGCAGCCAGGCTGGTTCCTGGTTCCATCGTCTCCTCTATACTAAGCAATGGGTCTGAAACACAAATAACCAATATTTGAGGGAATAAATAAATAAACAAACAACTCATATATAAACTTTTTCTTTCAAGTGGGCTCCTTCTGCAGATAGTTAATTTCTCCTGTTTGATGCCAATTCTTATTAACTTTAGCAAGTGACCTGTTTTGACCTGCTCTATATTTTGTTCCCTGTGAGGGGCTTGATGACTCCTCTGTGCATTCCTTAAAAAAAAATCTATGGATATCCAGGTAATGAAGGTGCTATATGGAATGTTGCATTTGGAAAGCTAGGCAAGCAACCCTCGGGCTTTAGAAGGAACTGGGAATTGTGGCAAAGAGAAGCTGGAAGACTTTTGGCCTTTCCTAGGCTAAATTAATTACAGTATCATCAGTTGGTTACTGTTGTGCTTGCTCTGAACTTTGTTATTTCACATCAATTGTTCAGAACATTTCTTGGGTTGCCACTGTTGGACACACACTGTTCTTAGTTTAGGGGTCCCCAGTTGAGGGGAACAAATACATGTAAATTGATATGATATGCATGTGATATACATGTAGCTTATGGTACAAAACAGTTTGAATAAATACTATGGGGAACATTCCAGAGTGAGCTATCCCTCCTGCCTAAGGTCATCAGAGATCATTTCACCAAGGAAGGCACCTTAGAACTGGGTTTTAAACCTCGTGTAGGAGTTTGCAAGGCAGGTAAGGATGGGAAAGTCTTTCCAGGTAGAGAGAAAAGCGTATGTAAATGTTTAAAACTATAATATGACATGTTCAAAACATGGTATATACATGGAGATAGGAGCTGAAGAGGTAGTTAAATAATCAGGTAGCAAAGGAAATCAGATAAAAATATAAAACATATCAAAAGCTAAATAAAAATTATTTTTAAAAGTAATCTGATATCAATTCAGTATGACTGCTAAGCAACATTAATGATATAAAAATATAAGATCAAGTCTCTCTCCTACATAATAGTAGTAAGCATAATTTATTGAATGATTACTATATGCCAGGAACGCATTTACTTCTTTGCATGTATTAGCTCTCTTAATCTTCATCACTCCTCTGTCATCATCATCGTCATCATCAACATCATCATCATCATCCCTGATCAACAGATGAGGAAGCTGAGCTTCAAAGAGGCTAAGTAAACTTTTCCAAAGATTACATGAATAGTAAATAATAAAGTCAAGATTTGAACAGAAGTCCCCTGGCTCCAGAACCAACACATCTACACCATATACAGTCCCTCTAGGAAGACAAGGCACATGCATATTTTAGATGCAACCATAGAAGAACAAACGCTATTTAACACCAAAGCAAGAGGGACCAATGACATTTGCTGAGGGTGAAGAGGGAGATGAAAATTGCACCAAGTTGTTCAAGACTGTGTGTGCCATCTTTCCCCAGGATTATTATTTTAGAATCGTGATCTGTTCTGCTAGTACAGATAAGTTTTCCCAGAGCTACATTTGAGACATACAAGCAATGAATAGATGACTTTATATGAATTAAACTGTACTTTTTCAGTGGCAATATGTGTCTGTGTGCATGTGCTGTGTGTGGATTTGGAGATGGTGGCGCTAGTATGTGTGCGTTTGGTTGAGACTGAACAATAAAGTGTGATCACAGCAAATGGCTCGCCTGGGGGCTGGGGAAGAACATTCGCAGTGCATGGAGATTTCTCTGATTGTTTTCCTTATTGCTGAAAGTTGAGCTGTAGTTGGTATATTGCCAGCTGGCAGATAGAATAGACATCTCTCTGTTTCTGCCTCCTGGTTCAGAAACTTGTGCAGCTTCTGTAGCTAGTTTAATTAATGAATATCTGATAAAACAAGAGACAACATATTTCTTGTTTCAGAGGTGTCACAATTCTGTTAAGTCGTTACTTTATATCCTAGAATAAACAGTGTGACGTAGATAGACCTACATCATTATTGTTTAACATTGCACGACACAACAAAGAGTGCCACCTGTGAAACCCAGAGAGTGTGTGTGTGCAAGCCCCTTTCCAAGACGTATCAATAACAAGCAGAGTGGGAGAGTATTACCCATGAGAAGGGTCCTTGACTTAGCATGTGTGCGAATTTTCTCTGTGAATCCCAACATCTGGAATGGCATTTTCTCCTATAAGTCACCCACACATGATATAAGTGTCTGGAAAATATAATTGGCTAGGGTGTACCTTCTACATTAGTAAAGTTCTGATGCTGAAATGATGAGAACAGTGATTGGGGCAGGGAAGACAAACCACTGTACATTTTTCTACTTTGCCGTCCTTCAAAATCTAGCATATTTTTCTTCCTTCTCTCTGGTTAGCCCAAATCACAAATAAGCTTATTAACTGACTTTCTACTTTTCCCCACACACACATCAACATACATGCACACCTGCATCAGCACACACCAATACACATGCACGCACACACATGCAAATACGCTCTTAGAATAGCACCATCCAACAGAACTTCCAGTGATTATGAAAATGCTCTCTTTCTGTGCTGTCCAATATGTTGCCCACTGGCAAGCGAGCTCTTAAAGTGAGCCCATGGAAATGAGACATGGGGTTTTAATCTAACTGAACTTTAATTAATTCCGATTTAAATTTATGGCTTCTGGATGCCAAATTGCAGCCTGGCTCTGGAGTGGAAGCCCTGTCACCTCTGTACGTCCAGCCCAGGATGCTTCAAGACATGTTTGTCAACTGAATGAGTGAACCAACGAAAGAACAGGAGAAACTTTCAGAAGCCACTGAAGCTATTGGCCCACAACCATTCATAAATATCCCAGGGAGGATCTTTGCGATACTAAAGATTGCCTCAATGATAAGGATTATTTTAGTTGTTGCTATTGTTTTTGGTGGCAGATTATAACTCTGTCACTCTTAAATTTCCCAAAGCTTTTCAGAATCCATATATATTTATTATCCATACAACTTCTTGGGAGGGTGGGTGGCGGCGTAGATGAATTCCTTCAAAAGTTTACCTAGTGGAAGAAGCAGAATCGTAGTGTTTTATCTTGTTTGTAATAGAGCGGCCTGGCTCTGCTGTCTGTCTCCTGGCATCTCAGAGTTGGAATGGGCTCTGCGGCCATGCTCTGCTGGCCTTTCCCCACTTTCCCCTCTTGTGCCTTCTCAGCTTCCATTTTTCCAGAACACTACCTCACTGTTTTGCTCAGAGTGGGGCCGCAGGCTCTCTGGACCACTTACCTCCTTCGGTCTCCCCAACTTTTTTCTTTCCTCTCTTCAGGTTTTTCTGGTTTCATGGCATCTACTTAGGATGTGGCAGCTAAGATGATAGCTGTTATTTTGGGTAAAACTTTACCACCATCATTGTCATTGTCACAAGGAAAAAAATTAATGTTGATTATTCTTTGTGATAAGTTGTCACGTTAGTCTAGGGGTCTTTTGGGCCATAGAGCCCAAATGCTCTAGAAGAGATTAAGGAGGAAGATGTTGCCCACCTGAGTGGCGTATTTCTCACCTGCACAATGGGAACGGCAGGGATAATGGTGCGTACCTCACAGGGGTGAGAGAAGGATTGCTAAGTTCATGTTAAAAGCTAGACACCGAGAAGGAGCCGTACATCAGTACATCGCCATCACTTGAAATGGCCGGCTGCCACACTTCACAATCCTGCCAGTTCCTTTCTGAGCAAAGTTGGACGACCATAAGATCTGAATGAAAATTGCCAGGGAGGCTCGATAAATATCATGTCTGTGATGAACCAGCAAATAAACAGACTCAAATGTGTAAAGTAAACGTCTGGCCTCACATCAACCAGCCTTGGCCTTGGGGACGGCTGGCCACCCTGATGAGAACATTAAACACAAACAGCCCCCGGATAAATAGGCCTGTCCATGTGCCGACTCTCCAAGCCACACCTGCCTCTAATAGGCCACCCTGTTTGTGGCCCCAAGAAGCCAAGTCTCCCAGCACACAGCCTGAGAGGATAATAAAGGGAAGTGGCACCTGCTGCTGAAGCCACAGGGCATTTTCAGGCGCCCTCCACCTGCAGCCTGGCCCTCCTCTTGCTGGCCTCAGCCTGGAGCTTTTGGGTTCCACCTTTGCTTGCTTGGGTCTGGGCTCCCCCTCCCTCCACCCACACTTGCTCCAAGACTAGCAGAACAACAAGAGAGAGATGGGGACTGCATCAGGGTGTTGTTAGGGCTGTCTGGGCTCACAATGGCCCATTTCTGGTGATTGGCAGCTACTTACACTCAGCCTCCCACAGAGCTATTGGTGAGTGTTCTTGTTCTCTGCAATTTTAAACTGTTCTTGGCCTGAATATTAATATGTAAGGTCCAGTACATGAAAAAAAAAAAAATAACGGTATTTAAACCCTTTAACATCGAATCTGCGTATAGCGAAATGATTCTAAAGTCTCCCCGGAAAGCTCTTAATTTAAGGTTAGCTAAGGCATAAAGGGTGAAGACTGTGTTGTTAGTAGTTTCTTCAGCGCATGTTTATATTTTCTTTATTTGGCTTGTATTAGGCCAGTTTTGAATGAAGAAGCTGGAAAGGACCCCACTCACATTCAAATAAAACATGATTATTGTCTCTTTTCTTTACACTCTATCTGGGCATGATCAGGCTATTACATGAGACATTTTTTAAAAAACTTGTCACAGAAGGGACAATTTGGAACCAATTATACATAACGGATTATTTTGCACATCTTTATCTGAGATGTAAAACAACTCTTGCTTTTAATATCATCTCGGTGTGTAATTTTTTTAAGGTAAATGATCCAGAATGTAAGAAAAAATATTTTTTTCCCTCATTTAAATAGATTAGGTCTTATCTTTCTGCCTGTATAATCAATAGAATTAAACTTCTAAATGGCAGGCCTGTGTGGCCAGGATTAGAATACAGAGCAGGTAGCTGCAAAGGTCAATGCAAGGTCCCCAAAGTTGGGCGAGGGGTCTAGAGACATGCAGGGTCTATTCTCTTATTCTGATCCTCCCTAAATTTTATCTTCATTTTGTCCTTAAACAGTGAATACTCAAATTCCACTTATCATGTACCTCTCATGCTCATCACATCATATCAGGGTAGAGACTCTCAAACTGACTTATAACTGTTGATATTGACCTTGATCACCTGGCTGTGGTGTGTCTGTCAGGTTTCCCTACTGTCAAGGTACTATATCTCTCTTTCCATATTGTCCTCTTTCAAAGGAAGCCACTATGCACAGCCCACACTTATGGTCCCCTTCCTTAAGAGTGAAGCAGCTTTAAAAATTACTCAGAATTCCTCTGCAAGGGAAATTTGTCTCTTCCCTTCATTTTACTAATTTATTCAATTATTTCTTTATATTAGCATGTTCATGGATATGGGAATCATGTGCTTGTGATTTCATCCTTTAAAAGAACTAACATCAATGAATAGTACTTATGAGGTACATATTACACACTTTAAAGTGATATTTCATTCACAGACACATCAGAAGTGTAAGGGATAGTTCTTAAATATAACTATATATTAATTTAGAAGTACCATCTAAAATGAAATGATATGCAGTTAATGCTACATATCTGTTTCCATAATCTCATTTTACTATGTCCTCTAATTTATTCACACAGACCATTAAAACTAATTTGGGGGATATTTTCTTGATATTTAACTTTTTATTCCCCTGACTTATAGTTCAGTCACTCATGTTGGGTTCTTACGATTATGTAAATTAAATATAAATCTGCAAAAATGTATGTCATTCTATGTAGCAGTTCATTTATCCCCTATTTTAATGAGTTCTCAGTGCTAGGAATTAAGGAATAAACAAAGTAGATAACTTGTGCCTCCCTGGAAGGTTCACATTCCAGTCCAGGTAAACTGGCAATCCAGGCTTGCATGAGTAAAAATAGAAAGAAGATCATTTTCAATGGGAACAAATGCTGTAAAGAAAGCAGAGTAACAAGACAGTAGTGTGGGCGGGGCATCCATTTTGATGTGCGTAAGGGAGATGTTTATGAGACTTTTCTGAGATGTTTGTGCTGTTATGTTAATGTCAAAGTTATTTTATTCTTGAGTCACAGTAGCAGGTATCAATATATAATTTCTTCATAACAGCAATTGTATAAATGCACACAATTTGTGGGTGAAAATAGAGTACAAGTGCTATAGAAATTTTCTGATTATATGACAACTAACAGCTTTTTACCCTTGATCCTAGCCAAAGGCCAAGAACGGATTTGGCTTTTTAGAGTTTACAGAACTATTCACAGACTGTATGAAATTTTATCACTAACCCTGGGAGGAGGGATATTAAGGAGCACAATGACTATCATCAGTTTTACTTCATAGATGAGATATTTTAGGAAGAGAGGCATTAAGTAGCCTGTCCAATGCTCTGAGCTCTTAAATGGTAAAAATAGGACTCCAATTTAGATTTTAGGACTCCAACTTCACTATTGCAAATTTCCTAACATTTACAAAGCCTGAATTATTGAAGATTCACTTAATTTCTTTCGGGCCCATATGTGAAAGTGTTGTAAGTTTCAGTCAAATGTAAGGCATATTGTTACCAGGGACAGTGATGGAAACCTTAGTCAGTACATCTTATGATTAAAATCAGAGCCAAACTTGTTGGTAATCAGGAAAGAACTAGACTCTTGCCAATTAACTGCCCCTTTCAATTGCTAACAGAGAAGCAAGTTTAAAAAACCATATACACCCAACTCTTGTACAGTCTTCGTGACCAGCACACTACTTGAGGCTCTTCATTTGTTGAATCTTATCATCAACCCAAGTGAGTTGATTGATCAACATATATTAGCACCAACTGATTCCCAAGTTCTAAGCCTGAAGAACCCTAAGTTCTGAAGGCACAGAGGTGATCTGGAACAGTCCTTCCCCGCATAGAGCTTAGAGTCTAGCAAAGAAGACAAATATTAAACAAATTGTCACATTCATTCATTCATTCAATCATTAATCTATTCATTCAGCAAAAAGTAAATGGACAAAGAGCTGAGAAGAAAATGAACTGGGGACTGTGGTTGTGTACCACAGAGAAACCAGCCTAAGTAGGGTGGGCTTAAGAAAGGCTTTCTTGGAGAACTGAACATGAGCCAGACGAGACTGAACATGAGCCAGACGAGAGGGCAAGAAAATTCCAGAAAGAGGGAACCACTTGTGGGAAGGCTTTTCACTTTGAGAAACTGAAAGGCCAGGATGGTGGAACATAGAAAGGACAAGGACAGTGTCAGGAGATGCAGCCGAGGCAACATCTCTTCACTTCAAGTGTAAAGTCCTAAATGGTTGGCTCTAAACATGACCACTTTACATATCTCCTTTCACCACTCCATGCTCGCTCTGCTCAGACGTGTTCCTCTAAGTGGGCTCCACCTTTGCTTTGCCAGCCCGGCGCCCGGAACATCTCTTCAGACACCCACAGGGTTCACTCCCTCACCTCCTTTGTTCTTATTCAAACACTACTTTTCAGTGAGGCTCCCAGCCACCCTGCTTGCAGAGCAGCTTGCCCACCCCTAGACTCCCGAGTCCCACATCCTGATCTACTTTCACAATGTGCTTCTAACATGCTATTGATATCCTTATGTTTTGTTTGGTGTCTGACTTCCTCTCGGAAGGTAGTCCATAGAAGGCAGGAGTTTTTCTCTGTTTTGTTCTCAGATGATGCCCTAGTGGCTAGAACAGTGCATCATTCTCAAAAAAAATTTGTGAGAATGATGCAATAGAGAACTACTGAGGGATTTGAGGCAGGAGAGTGACATGGTAACATTTGCATTATTAAAAGATTACTGTCTGCAATGAGGTAAATGCTTTGGAGGGAGCCAGGACTCTGGGGATGACCAGGTAGGATTTGATAAAAATTCTGTTGGCTGCTATTCCTGGAGGCTGCAGAGATAGATATGGCTATAGTGGGAATATTGGCTGTAAAACGATTTTTCAGACTTCCAGGCAAAAAACAAACAAACAAACAACAACAAAAAAAACCCTCAAAAAACAAAAAAACAAATAAAACCCCTTGTTTAAAAATTAGGTTTAAAAATCAGAAGAAGCCCCAGAATCATAATTGGAGATTTGAGCCCCATTACCTATATCAGTACATAAACAATACATAGGCAGGTAGAGACAGGTAGCTTTCAAGTGCTGGCTGTTCCTTCCACAAGCTTCAAGTGAACAGAAGGAAGCTTAGAAATTCAGAAAACTGAGTTCATATTGTATAGCCAAACGTAGCACTTGAGGATAAAACCTGAGAATTCTGCATGTATAACAGAATCAATAAAAGGCTCCAAGTTTCACTACGGAAAACAAACTCTTTGGCTTTGGAATATGGGTCATGACCCTCCATTGGGAAGGTGAGGTGGTCCCTGAGGCTCTTCCACTTGCTCTCAGCATAAAGGGGAGGGAGCTCTGGTTGCCTGGAAAGGACAGAATGCTACCTAGAAGTCCGAGATTCTGGGGGGAAGAGTTGGCTCCTACCACTTCTGAAAAGGCTTTTTCAGAAGTTGGAATGACTTCTTTATCTAAAAACTACATCTTCCCTAAGAGTCATATAGACTTCCTAGATCAGTGCCACATGGAAATTCCCACCAACACAGCAGTTATTGTCACATGCTATCTCGGGGAGTCACAGGGAACAGCAGGCCTGTGTTGTAAGTTGTCCTAGTTTGTGGCAATGCTAGAACAGAGATATGAACCTTTACTCCCTGTGTGACTGAATCACCAGAGCATATGTGGTCGTAGGGGGAAATTGTTCTGGGATATAGGGAAAAATTAGAAGAGATTTTTGGAAAGGGAAGAAATCAGTGATGTCCCATGCCTGCTGGAACATTCTTAGACTTCTTACATGACTAGGGTCAGACAAATTTCCTCGTAGGCAATAATTGAGATGCTTGTACTCAGTAGTTCTCAAAGTATTGTCTGCAGATCTCTGGAGTCTCCAAGACCTTACAAAGTGTCCATAAGATCAGAACTTTTGGCAAAACAGTCATTGCTGGCCTCATGGGCCTGTACTTAGAAGGGTCCCATTCTTGGTCCAATGATCTGCTGTGAGAGTCTTCAAATTCTTAATAATTGTTAAACAAAGGGCCCCACATTTTTATTTTGCACTGGGTCCTGCAATTTTTGTAGCCGCTCCTGATGATACTACTAAGACAAATGTGGTAGGCAGAGTTCTTGGATGGCTAGTTGCCTCCCCCTACTGTATACGCCCTGTAACACCCCTTCTCTTTGAGTGAAAGAGTGGAATATGATGAGATATCACTCCTGTTATGTTACCTTTTATGGCAAAAGGGATACTGCAGATATAATCAAGGTCCCAAATAAACTGACTTTGAGTGAACCAAAGAGATTATCTTGTGTGGGCCTGGCCTAATCAGGCAGAGATTTTCTCTGACTGCTCTCAGTGGAAGAAAGCAAGCGGCTGTGATGTAAACTGCCTACAGAGGGGTGGCTTCCAGGAGCTGGCAGTGGGCCCTGGCAGAGAGTAAGCAAGAAAACAAGGATCTTAGTCTTATCACCACAAGAAACTGAATTCTGCCAACAATCCGAATGAGTTTGGAATGGGACCTGAGCCCCGATGTTGATCACAGCCCCAACTCACACCTGGATTGCAGCTTTGGGGACCTGAGCAGAAGATGTAGCCAAGTCCTACCCAGGCTCCTGGCCCATGGAAGCTGTGAGATAACAAACGTGTGTTGATTTTAGCTGCTAAGTGTGGTAATTTGCTATGCAGCAATAGAAAAGGAACACAACATTACGTTCCGTTTCCATTGTGGACATCTGCACTGATGGTGAGTGAAATTGCTGGAGCCTTAGCTCTGATCAAGGCAGGAACACCTAACTGTACGAGTAACCGTTGGGTTCTTCACCATCAAGTACTTGTAGGGGGAAAATTCAGTTTCACTTCAGAATGTTTAGGATAAAACAGTAAAAAGTCTTCACGTTATTAAATCTTGACTCATGTATACATGTCTTTTTAGTACCTGTTGACAAAACGAGGTATCGGCATAAAAGATTTCCATTGCAAACTGACCAGCAATGGTTGTCTCAAGGAAAAGCACTTGTGAGATTGCTCAGTTGGCAACCTGAACTAACCACTTTTTTTCATGGAACATCATGTTTGCTTGAAGGAATATTTAATGAACAAAAAATAGCTGTTCAGACCTGGGCATGCGGCAGACATTTTCTCCAAAATATTACTTCAAAGAAGTAACTGGCAGTATTAGTTGCCAATAACAAAATTTGAATGTTCAAGTGAAAATTTCAACTTTGGAAAACTTATATCTGCCACTGTAAGCTTGAAATGTTTCAGTACTTAAAGACCTTTCTGATGGGATTTGTAGTGATATTAACAACTGTGATTTTTAAAAGATTTTCTAGTAAAATTTATCAGCATTTGGAGGATCTGCATAACTTTAGTGCACCAATAATTTCCAAATGACAATGCCTGAGATTACAAAATCATGCACTCAAAGGGCAAAAGAGATCAATGGATTTTCATTTAATAGAATAAAAACGTTTATTGGTTTGGCTTCCGATCCACAACTAACCTTTAGGATACCACTGCTTGTTGAATTTTAATGGAGTAATGAAGAAGACTATTCACAACGATCTGGAAGGGCCGTTAAAATATTCCTCCTTCTCCAACTACATATCTGTGTGAGGTTGGATTTTCTTCATTATTTCAACCAGAATACACAGCAACAGACTGAATATAGAAGAAATATGAGAATTCAGCTGTCCTCTTAAGCAAGATATCAAAGAAGTTTGTAAAAATGTAAAACAATGCCACTCTTCTCATTAGATTTTTTTTAGAAAATACACTTATTTTCATAAAATTGTTATTTGTATTAATATGCAATGGTTTTATTATAGTTATTTCTAAATGAATCAAAATAAATATATAGTTTCTTATTTTTAGTTTCTACAATGGTAAGTATCAATACACATAATCCACAGAAACAAAACTGTTTTTCAGTGCTTTTTAATAGTGTAATGGAGTATTAAGACCAAAAAGTTTGAGAATAGCTGATCTAATCTGACCTCATTACACAGTGCGGTGGGAAAGGGGTGGGGGGGATACATTAACATTGATCAAGTAGCCAATTGTGGGCTGAACTGTGTCCCCCCCTCCCCAATCCCCACCAAATACATTCAAGTCCTAACTTTCAGTACTTGTAAATGTGACCTTATTTGGAACTAGGGTCATTACAGAAGTAATAAAATTAAAATGAGATTATTAGGGTGGCCCTAATCCAATATGACTGCTGTGCTTATACGAAGGGGAAATTTGGACACAGAGACAGACACACTAAGAGGGAAGACAATGCGAAGACACAAGGAGAAGGATGGCCGCCTGGCTGGAGGGCTGCATTACAAGCCGAGGAACACCAAGCATTGCTGGCACACACCAGAAGCTAGAAGGGGCAAGGAAGAATTCTCCAGAGCCTCAGAGGGAGCACAGGCCTGCTGACATCTTAGTTGTGGACATCTGGCCTTCATATTATCTGAGACAATAAGTTTTGTTGCAGTACTGCATTCCGGCAGCCCCAGGACACTCAGACACCCATGTATATGCTCCCTGTGCTGGACCAAGCACTTCCCATGAGTTTTCATTTAGTCCTTCCAGGATCAATGGGAGTAGGTGGCATTCTATCCATTTTACATATTAAGAAACTGAAAATTAAATCAGTATTTCGAAATCCAGCTTTTTCTCTTTCCCTATGCTACCTCTTAAGAATGGAGGGTTTTGTTATTCTTCCCCAAATTCACTCCTGTGATATCTCAATGAATTTACTGAGGGTTGTCATAGGCCTAAAATTGATTTTGGCTAAAAACACTCTATTTTCTGATGCAGAGTTTATCCTTTAATTGTGGTATTCTTACAAATGAGGTAATTATTATTTAATTATATTGGCCCAGTATCTAGCCATAAAGTTAGTAATTATTATTTTTACTGCTGAACATTAAGTCAGGGTTACCATCAATTAATTTTATCAATGAATACAATAATGCAATTCAACAAACATCTACAGAGTCTCTACTACACGGGAGTAGATATTGGAGGAGTAAGGGGGAGCATTCCTGCTCAGAGATGACCAAATACAAAGAGAAGGGAGATAACCTCCCAGAGAGAAATGTAGACAAGGAGACCTTGGGGAGTCAGTGGACATGGGATCTGACTGGAGAGAACAGGAAAACTGAATGGAAGAGGTGATTGAAGTTGGGCTCAAAGTGGCATTTGAAGGTTGCCCGGGAAATTGGCAAAAGCATGAAGACTGGTTTTCCCCATGCTGCTTTGCACCATGAAATCACAGAGGAAGTATTTGTTCAGCTGCAGGAAGCTCTGGCCTTGCCAGGTGTTTAGGACTGGCCAGTTGTCAGAGTTCTTCTACAATTTTCTCCTATATATTTGTTGCTCAGGAACAGGGCACACCCTGGCTAAGACGTGTTTACCTAGAGGTAGCCCAGTCTTCTCTTTTTCACTCTATTTTTTTTTTTTTTTTTTTTTTATCATTTTGGGGATGCCATGTTTCCTCCTCCTCACCTCCACTCCCAAGTCTTAGGAACCTGGACTTTTTATTTTTTCTTTCTTTTCCTCTATGAAAGCCTGCCTTCCAGAAAGATTCTGAACATCTTTAAGAATAATGTGTTAACGATTCTCCACAGGGAAAGAGAAACTGGAGTTTTTAACAGGGACAAAATCTTATTTAACTTGTCAAAGGTGTGGATCTCTGATGACAAAATATCAATAATCTAGAAGATAAGAGAGATC
The DNA here is from genome assembly GCF_000151845.1 of Pteropus vampyrus. NCBI lineage: Eukaryota > Metazoa > Chordata > Mammalia > Chiroptera > Pteropodidae > Pteropus > Pteropus vampyrus. The sequence continues at coordinate 157,594 of NW_011889144.1, forward strand.
ACTTTTTATGAAAAAGGGCCTTCCCATTGCCCAGGAAATCACATGGTCTGCCCACAGTGGACATGGGTTGGACGAAAGCATGTTCTCCCAAGAATGGCAGCGCCCATCATCGCCTCAGACTCTATCCAACACAATTCCTAGGAAACTCCGCCTTTTCAACTTTTATTCTTCATAATTTAGCCTAAAATAAGTAATTTCCCAAATTCAGGTCTTCGGCACAAAATGATAGAAAGCTTAGCAGAACCTCAGAGGGTACATTGTCTTGCTTGTCATGAATCACAGCTCTCTAGCTAGTTATCCAAATGTTGGACTTGTGTAAGGCTGAGGAAGTGGGAGCAGCAGCCTGGAATGGAGTCTGCCAACATTTTATGCTTGTTGGTTTATAATATTTTGTTTCTATTTCAAAACATTTGAATTGATGTTCATTGATTAAGAATCCAGAAGTTAAACTTCTTTCTACCAGGCTAACAATTTTCACATAACTTGATGCAGAGACTACTCTTAACTCAGCTCAAACAGGTCACCCATACCTCATTCTGTTGGTGGGCATGGATCCAGTTTCCAGGGAAGTAAATACTCCGGAGGACTCCACCAACCTGTCTATACAGGGTCAATGATGGAGGCTTCTTTTCTTTCCAGGCCACACTCATTCAAGTATTTCACGATTATTTCACATGGCAGAAATCATGGAAATAAGTTGATGTGGCAGGAAATAACAAGCAATTGATTAAAATTGGAGAAGCCAGTTGATGAAATGCATTTTCCCTGGTGATTTGTGTTAAGTGCACAAAATCAAGCCCTCCGTTTGTGTTGTAACTGAGCTACTCTCACAGCGGACAAAATATTTCCTACCTAACGATTAACTTGCAGAACATTAGTCAATCTCAGTTGTCTAAGGCAGATTATCCAGTTGGTGGATTATCCAGGTTTCTCATTTCACCTCATTATATCACTTTAAATAATGAAAACTAATTTCTTATGTTTGTATTGAAAGGTATTTTTATAATGCACTAACTTTATATCTAATAATTCCTTCCCCACCTTCCTCACGGGGTGGTTATGTTGCTATCTGAGACTGAAAGAAATGAGATAAATTGTCTAAATTTACACAGCTGGTAGGTCGTCCTCTGAGAACTGACCAGAGCCTTCTCGTCTTTGAGGTTAACATTGGGCTCTTTCTCTTGGCTACTTCCTCTCCACTCAAGAAGACAAAACTGAAACTTCTCAGTCTGGACACTTGTGATGTTTTCTTTGGAACATATTGATAATCAGTATTTGTTAAAGTTTGCCTTCTTAGATTATCTGTCTCTGTCAGTCATTTAGTCCAGTTTTGCTGGAGACGTCATCAGGAATTGGTTCTGTATTTAGCCATTACGTTTTAATCTTTGATTGAGAGAAACATTTCTGACAGGTGAGAAAAGGAAACTGATGGTGCTGTATCTGCTGAGGACCACTTAGGTTGATCAGTTTGGGGATAAGCCAAAATGTTGGTCATCTGCATGCGTGGTTTCTTCACAGATAAGCAGGTCACCATAACCTTGATTCAACTTGATGGCTAAGATGCTTTAACTAGCCTAAAAATCATGTTTTCACCAGCCAAAGAATGACACTAAGTATAGGAGTCATAGAGCCTGGGCCCTCTCCAGCTCGTGGAATGCCTCTGATGATTGAAGTCAATGTTTAAACTGTTAATGATGAAATAAACAGAAACTTAAAACTTGTCACACTACTCTATTTTCTCAACAACCTGTGTATAAGAACAATGATGCCTTTACCATTTGTAATCTAGTTAAAATCTAAATTCGGTAGTTATCTCCAGCGTCAGTGTGTGATTGCCTTTTCTCTCAGTTTATGAATCTTAGTTAAAATTATTGCATTATCAGTGGTTGACTACCAGTGAGTGGTTTGGGTTCAACTTGTTAGATATAAGTTGAAAAGATTGTGTTCCTTAACATTTGGCTCAAGTATAGGGAGACTAGTTAGACAGACCATAATTTGAGCATGCCTTGTCACACCAAATAAGACAAAATTTCTATGTACTTTCAAGTATAATCTAATAATTTGGTAAATTCTTCCTCCAATGAGAAATCTGACTTGAGTTAGTATAAAAGAAAATGAAATGATAAGGGTATATTAAGAGAACTTGCTTAGAAAGAGCAGAGTTTCTTCTCAGATTGATACTGTAGTTCTGCCTAAATTTTATTTCCTGAGCCATGGATGTCATTGCAGATTTCAGCCCAGGCATCATCTCTTTCTAGTGGCCCAAAATAAATACATATTATCTTACCCTAACAAAGGCCTTTATTTTATGAAAGAAGGTAACATCATAAAAAGAACTGGAAGGACATTCTTTGTATGTTCCAGATAAATATTTAATGGAGAAGGGTGTTTAATTTGTATCAATTATGCTAAAGGCATTCTTGGTAACTTTCATACAGAGTATCATAAGAAGTAGAAGTTGAATTAGAACAGAGAATTCCATTGTCTATGAAATTGAAGGTTTTTCAAACCCTTGGGAACAGCATGAGAAAATACTGGAATATGGCAAAGGGCTGTGGCTAGAAATGGGAGAAGAAAAAATTTAGTCAAAGAAGAATTGGGTCTTATATTAGAGGAGTGACTAAGGAGAAGAGTAAGTGTTAATTACAGGAAGAAAAACAGATGTAGAACTAATATGCAGGGTTATAATGTATTGTGTAGACAAAGGGTTAGTCAAACCTTTGTAGGATGGAGCTGCATGGTCAGAGAACTGAGCTGTAGTATCCAGAACAAACAGAGAGGAGACTTCTTCATGATCATGGCCCCCAGCACATTGCCAGTTCACCTGTGAAGTGATAAGGATCTTGATGTACGAAGAAGGATCAAGGGGTAACTGCAAGAAATATAGTGGGAAAACTTGGAGACATAGGCAGGGGGAATATTACATGGAGGCCTAGTGCTTAAAAGAAAAGGTGAAACTCCTGGAAAACATCAAAAGATTTGTGTTTAAAATTAAACTTAAGACTATAAGGAAGCAAGCAGTGGTCAAACATAAATCCATGGAATGATGAGAAGGTGAATCTATTTGCGTGTTCTAATACTAATGAGCAAATGAAAAATCCTTGTCAGATAAACTACATCTTCCTTTTTGAGATACTTGGGGGAAACAGCCAGATATTGCATCCAGAGGCCTAGAATGTAAGTTTATTTCTAAATGGTAGTCTGTCTACTCTTCTCCTGGTAAGATCAAGCCCATCTTTAAAGTCTAACACCAACTGGTGTTCGCTCTCTGCTTTAGGGCTGGGGACTTTGTTCTCTCTGGCTATGGGACAATGGGCATAGGGAAGGGTTGGAGAGAGATGCTAAGAGCTTACCAGCTCTGGCCCTTCTTTAGGAATGCACAGTGCCCTGCATGCTCTCCATAAATAACTACTGGATGAATGAATCAATACAAAACTGAAGAGATGCACATATATATCAAACTCCCTATCTGTATGCAGGGCCTTCCATACCATGAGCTCTCAGGAAATATTTCAATTAAATACAAGGTAGTTATTAGTGCTGCTCAGATTTCATGTTGGTCCTTCTCTCCTAGACACACAGAAGAGTTGCATTTCTCTGCGAAGTAAAGCTTGGCTGCATAACTTATTTAGGTTAGTGGAATGTGGACATGTGTCGCTTTGGAGGGGATGCATTGAAGAGTGGTGGTGGGTCTCCGTGCTCCTTTTTTTTCCTGTGATTGTGGAAGTATTGGCTGATATAGAGGTGGCATAAGATTAAAGCTTCCAAAATGCTAAGCCAACACGTGGAGGACAGTTCTGCAGAGTATCTCTGACCCACAACCAAGCCAAGAAATGCTGAAAAATAAGGTTAATTGTCTTAAACCACTGAGGTTTTTAAGGTTGGATGTCCCAACAGCATAACTGAACCTATCCTGACTGCAACAAAATATTTGTTTTTTGTTACCCTTTGCTTAAATTATGTTTAAGTTTCTACCGAACTCACTTGGACAGGCCAGGAACTGGAGTTAAAGTGGATTGAAAGACCTCTTAGAAGGAAGGTTGCCTGGTGTTTTGTAAAAATCTCCAAAGAATGGCTGCCCAGCTTCCTGTGGAAATGTAGGTTAGGGTTCAATATTTCCATGGTCTCATTCAGTAAAGAAATCCATACAGTAGCTACTCCTAACCTCCACCATGAGTCAGTCCTATACCCAGGACCTCTCGTCAAGCACAGATCACCCTAATACTTCACAGTGAAGGAGCACTAATTACATACACGTCTTTGTGACCCAAGGGCCATTTATTTAACCACGTGAGCACATGCATTCATCATTTACTGACCACGCCTTGACATGCACGTGCATTACTACTTCTAACCTGAATCGCCTCGGCCACTGCTGGACACCCAACATTGTGGCAAGGTGAGGGTTTGAACACACAGCCTCGACTTTGAAGATGGCATGGCATTCTCAAAGGACATTTTCATTTGGGGAAAGAAAGGGGGCTGCAGTCTCAGAAATAAAGCCTGAGATGCCAGCTCCCTGTCAATCTTCCATAAAGGGGAACATGCAGTATTCTCTACATAAGCAGTCTGGCTAACTGCCAACTGTTTTCTAAGGAAAAGAAACTTATTGCTGCCTTTACTCAGGGAGGCATTCAGATAAAGCAGGAAGGTGGGGGAGATAAGGATGGGAGCTCTCTGTGTCCCCAGCGCGCCTGCCCCATAGACTTCCTTTCCTCTGCATCTCCGACTTTAAGCATCAGCATGACTCAGTTTAGCTTCTGTGTGCTCTTCTGTGTGGACCAGGGCTGTGGTGTTGCAGGAGCAAGGATTACCAGATGAACATCTAGGCTTGGCTCTACTTCCGCCCTCTCTGGTAGAGAAGCCATGTACAGAACACCCTTCCCACGCCACTTCCTCATCTGTGAAACAGATGGAAATGCCCTTGTAGTTTCCGAGGAGCCACAGAGTGATGAATTCCCAAGTCTTTAATGAGCTGGAAAGAACAAGGACCTATGTTCTTAATAGTCTGATATCTCCAAGCTGGGTGGAGGTGTCTTCAGGGGAGAGGTAGCTACTTTCCTCTTTTACCCTCCATAGGCCCTCAGTGGCCATCAGCTGACCTAGTGGGTTCAGTAGACATTGTGCTACTACAAACAAGTCCTCTCACCTGCTACGGCCCAGTGCAGTATGTGCAGTCTGAGAGTCTGGCTTCCGGCAAACTCCAGGTCAGTCCCAGCTACTCTGCTCATGGCCTTCTTTCCTTCGTGGCTTTATGGATAACCACACTTTGCCAGGTGCTCTCTGGGGATCTTTGCATTCTTTATCTAGAAGAGCTGATTTGCTGAGACAACGGTGGCATAACCTGAACAAGGAAATGACTAGAAGCAGGTTCTTGCTTCCTCTCAGAATAGTCTCAGTGCTTGAAGAGCATCATTGCCCCAGGAAGACGGTTGGCCAACCTGACCCTCCATTGTGTACTTTCTTCCTTCAGCGTCAGACCCAGCCTGGAGACCTTGCGGGGCCGGGGCCGGTGGAAGACGGCAGCTCTGAGATGAGCCCTCCGTACAGTGCACCCTGTACTTCCTTTTGTTTCACGTGCCATTAACTTGCTATAAAGCCAACACTCCTGAAAGGGGGTTTGTGGGTTTTTTTTTTTTTTTATTCCTCTCATTTCTGTTGAAACGTGACACTCAAATTTGAGAAGGGAACAGAGATCAACAAACCCTGTCAGCCCTTGTCAACCCAGGTGTGACAGTACCATCTTCCTAAATTGCCACTAATCTGCCAGAGATCTCTCTATCTGCAGCCTCCATCTCGCTGTTTGCTCACATTCGGTTAACACTTTAAATTTCCCTTTCTGAGGTGTCACTGTTTGCCATTTAGTAAGAAAGAAGAACTGTGAGAGCAGCTTCAAGCACACGGATTTGGGAAGCTGGAAAAAGCTGATTAGCTATTCAGGGAGAATAATCTTATTGAGAGTAGTAAGAGCTGTATAAAGAATGCTTTTCCCTTCCCAGTAACAATCTTCTAATTATGTTGTCAAGCTTGCTGTTGAGTTCTCCCCCTGTGCCATTAAGAAACCGTTTTCTATGTTAAGAAGGAGATTTCCAGATTGTGATGCTGTTTGCTGATTTTTTTTTATTGTTTAAAGAATCTGTATGTATTAAACCAAACATTAAAAAATGATTCATGTGCAGCATAATTACTTGGGATGAGGCAGAGCGACACGGGTGGGAGTGAGGGATGGAGGTGGTGCGTGGGGGGTGCTCGTGGGGCCAGGATGGGGGGTTGGGGTGCGGCAAGGGTGAGAATTCCACATTGGTGCATGACACTGTCACCTCGGCAACAAAATGCAGTTCCTAATCAATAACAGCTAGAAGAGTCAGGAGTGGGGCGATAGGGAAGCGCGGTTGCAGGTTTCTGAGCGAAACAAACATTTCCAGTTGATAGATGTTCTTCATTGAATAGGAGAAACAAGAAGTTTGAATTGTGCACAAACGTGCCCTTCCAATTTCCCCTTCTTCCTGCTTGGAAGAGAAGAATCCAAGCAGTGAGAAGATCGTGCCTACACTGAAAAGCACTCTGAGAGGCGGCGTGCAGATCACCAAGGTCACACTCTGACCTCAGACTCCCTTCAAGCTGCAGAGAGTCAGGGGACCAGGTGGAGCAGAGTGCACACTCTCACTGGCATAATCCTTTGCTTGTGGGCAGACAGTATCTTCACACTGTCTACTACCTGCGAATTTAAATAATGAACGGCAAGAAGTTTTTCTTAATCTCTACATGAACCAGGGCACAAGGAGTGAGTATCAAAAGATTTCCTTATAACAAATCTCATCAAAATGAACAAACACTGTAACCAAAGCAGTATGTGCTGCCCTGCAAATGATGGTGTTTCCGGGGAGTCGACTCTCCTGTAGGACCATCCCTACTCATCATGAGAACTCAGGTTCTATTTCTTTTGCTTCAGAGGGATTTTAGACCAATTCTGGCAAATCCTACAGTTGGACAATTCGGAATGACCATGTTTGGGGTCTTTAACATACCACCTCCTGGTATATTTATAAGAGTGGGTTATTATTGAAAGGACTTCTCTCAGAGTTGGCGACTTACACGATCAGATGACTCCATCGATCATCAAGTTCTGAGCAATTGTTAGGGTCAGAGTCTGCAGTTAAGATCGAAACTTCTTGAGAAAGTGTCAGTGTGGGCAGAACTTAGCTTGAATGCCAAATCAGCCCCACCTGCCTGTGCTACCTTGAACAAATGTTTTACCTCTCTGAACCTGGGCTTCTAGAACTATGTATAAGAATAAAAATTTATTTCAGAGTTGTTATAAGGCTTAAAAGAAAGTGCCTGACATTAGCAGGTGCTCAATAAATTGTGCTTTTTCTTTAATTAGCTACCTCACAGTGAGAGAACTACCTGGAGGTTGATTTTGATTTTATTTCTTTCTCTCCTTTATTGTTTTATTTATTTATTTATTTTGAATGAGCAATACATGCATAAAATTCAACAAATACAAAAGAGTACCTTTTGAAAAGTAAGGTCTCTGGTTTGACAATATGTGAAGCCCAGCCACTTTCTCTTTTACATTCTGGGGTGGGACCCAGGAATGGAGCCCACTCCATATTAAACCATAAACCCAGGGAAGAGGAGGAGTCCCCAATAATATTCCAGTGTTCAACTGTATGTATTACCGCAAATTACATAATCATCCTGCTGTTGATTATTTTTGATATTTTACATTGTGTCCATTGCTGCAGTGGATATCTTTGAGCACGTATATTTTGCACTTGAGTCAGCATATATAAAAAATAAATTTCCTGAAGTAAAACTTCTGGGTCAGAAAGCATATGCATTTTTATAGGAAATTGCCAAATTGCTCCCCATAGATTCTGCACCAATTTGTACTTCCTGAGACCCTGTCAGAGAGGGCCATCTCCCCTCATCTGACATCCTTACCAACCCCAGGATATTATCTGACATTTTCATCTTTCCTAACATGAGAAGTAAGCAATGGCATCCCTCTACAGTTTTAATTTGTGTGTGTGTGTTTTTTAATGAGTAAAGATGAGAGTTTTACTTGTAAGAGGCATTTGTATTTCATTTTCTATGAACTGTATGTTTATATCCCTTGGCCATTTATTCTATTAGATTACTGGTCCTTTGCTTATTGATTTGTAGAAGTTCTTTATCTACTAGGCAAATTATCACTTTATGAGTTCAAATATTTTGATCTAGTTAGTCATTTGTCTCTTTTCTTTGGTCCTAGGTAATGCATTTTGTTTTTCCAAATTTTATATAAGATGAGCCAAGGATTTCTTAGGCATGACACCAAAAGCATGATCCATAAAAGAAAAAGAAAAGATAAATTGAACATAATCAAAATTAAGAACTTCTGCTCTTCAAAGGACACTATTAAGACAATGAAAAGATGAGTCACAAACTGGGAGAAAATATTTGAAAATCATATATTTGATAAAGAACTTGCATCCAGAATATAGAAGAAACTTTTAAAACTCAATAATTTAAAAAAACCCCAATTTTTGAAATGGGCAAAAATTCAAAAAGGTTTTTCACCAAAGAAGAGATGTAAATGGTCAGTGAGTACCTGAAAAGATATACAACATCATTAGTCATAAAAAAATACAAATCAAAACCACAATGAGACACCATCTCACACCAAGATGGCTGTCATCAAATAGACCGAAAATAACAAGTGTTGGTGAGGATGTAAAGAAATTGGAATCTTCACAAGTTGCTGGTGGGGATGTAAAATAGTGTGACCACTTTGAAAAACACTCTGGTCATTCCTTTAAAAAGTTAAACAACTTACAATATGAGTCAGCCATTCCACTTTTGGGTATCTACTAGGAGAAATGAAAACAAGTTTCCATGGTGACTTACACACAATATTCATAGCAGCTTTATCTTAGAGCCCCAAATAGAAAAGCACCCAAAAGTCTATCAACAGATGAATGGATAAGCAAATTTTGGTATACCTATACAATAGGACATTTTTTTTAGGAATACAAAGGAACAAACTAGTGATACACACAACAATGTGAATATATCTCAAAATAATTCTACTGAGTGAAAGAAACCAGATAATAGAGTATTCACTGTATGTTCCCATTTATACAATCTAGTTTACAAAATGCTTCCATTTTGTAAACATTTACAAAATGTTTTCATTTACACAAACTGGTTTACAAAATGCAAACTAGTTTAGTGACAGAAAGCAGGTCAGAGATTGCTGGGGAGGGGTGAGAAGAGAAACGGGAGAAGTTAGGTTGGATGACAAAGGGCATGAAGAGGCTTTGAGTGTAACTGTGATGGATGTGTATTGTCTTGATCGTGGTGTGATTTTATAGGTGCACACCTGTGTTAAAACTATCAAATTGTACAGTTTACGTATGCAGGTTTATTGTATATCAAGTATACTTCCACAGACTGAAGGAGGAAAATCGTATGTAGGAGAAATCTTTTTTTTTATGGATTCTGGATCTCATGACATTTTTTCTCACTCTGCTTATGAAAAAAATTTTTCAATATTTTTCTTCTGTTACTTTTTGTAAGGCCTGGCAAAAACTTCTTAGGTATGACATCTCAGAGAGTTTCGTTTTTCACATGGGTATAATTCCATCTGAAATTTAGGTCTATAGTGTGAAGCAGAGGTCCAACTTTTACCCCCCAATGAAGCCAACATCATTCATTGTAATAATTGATCTTCCTACACTTACCTGAAATGTTGTTTTTTATCATATAATAAATCCTGACTATATTTGATTCTGTTTCTGGACTTTATTTTCTGAGTCTTTTCTCTGTCTATTTTTGTACCAATACCATACTGTTTTGGTTACTGTAGCTTTCAATATGTTTTAATGTTTAACATGGGAAGTCTAATAATTTCTTCATTTATAATTTTCTAAAACTTTCTGACTATTCTTGCTGATTTACTTTTCCATATGAAATTCGGAATCAATATATTTAATTCATAAAATCCTATTTGTGCTTTTTTGAAAGGTGGATTTGCATTAAGTGCATTATAGATCATCTTATGCAGGCTTGACAGCTTTATGTTCCTGAGTCTTCCTATCATTAGAATCTACTTATCCTAGAATCCTTTCCATTTATTTGTCTTATTTTATGCCCACCAGTAGTGTTTAAATTTTCTTCATATAAGTCTTATATAGTTTTCTTTTTCAATTAAATAAATATTTAAAGAGCCAAGTTGACTTGTGGAAATTTAAAGATAAGACGGAGTAGTAGCAAAATGATCATGTGTCAGTCTTGGCTTTGATACCCAGCCCTATTGCTGACTAATCAGGTTTCTGAGTCTGTTATTCAACCTCCCTGATTCTCGGCTGCTCTGTGATCCCAGACCTCACACAATTCTCTCCAGACAAACCAGGCAGGAGGCCTCGGCTGCAGAGATGAAGATTAGCAGGTACATGCACACTCATGCCAGTGTCGAGGGAGACTGGCTGCTATCCCCATGCCTGGGCACCAGGACACTGAGGCATTCCAGGAAGCAAGCAGACCTCCTCCAAGACAGGGCCACATGTCCCACTCCTTCTCCAAACGCGTGTTGTTTTTCGATTCTTGTCTCCCTGGGCTGTTGTCCAGGCCAAGTCTCTGTTTGAAACCTTGCAACAAGGGCTGTTAGAGGTGATTAAACTAACACTAGGCCAAAAGGACAGACATCAGGGCCTTTTGCTAGGCCTGGAATGCCCCGTTTATTTATAGGTTAGGCATCCTGCACAGCTCATTTAATATCCCAACAATTCTGTGGGGCAGGCACTGTTGTTATCCCCAGTGTACACCTGAGGAAGCTGTGTGGAAAGGTGACGTAACTGAAAGGCCACACAGCTAGGGAGAGGTTGAGTCAGAATTTGAGCCCCAGTGTTTTTTAGCAGGGTTCACATCCTCAGAACACTGATGATCCATTATCACCCATTTAAAACAAAAGAATGCAAGGCTCCAAGCCTCGGAGAGCAAAGAAGCACGAGAATTCTTAACTTGGAGGTGGGATTTCTGGGGAAACATGTCAGAAAGGCAGGCTGACCCTTACAACTTAGAGAAATTCAATATGGTGGCATTTCAGGGGCCCAAGGTACTTTTGTGTTTCCAAATCTTTCTTCCATTTTCAGATCAATTTTTTCCAATGCTCCCGGAAGGGCTCTGTTGATCATGGTCAGCAATATCATCTAAGGAAGTAACTCAACTGTTTGTCAAAAAATGGGGGTTAAATGGAGAGGACAGAGAATCAAGTGAATACCCTGAGTACCAACTATAGGAAAAGTGAAGAGAGCACACAGGAGAGCCTGGGAGACCAAGTCTACTCCTCTCCATGCTGTGCAGAGCCAGCCAGGGCGGGCTGGGGAGCCCTGTAGCTAGAAAAACCAAAGAGGCACAGCTCAGCTTTGTCAGAGCTTAGCAGTTCCCAAAAGTGGTCCTCCTGAATGTGGAAAGCTAAAAAGAAAAGAAGGGAAGATAAAGGGACGGATAGGAAACAAAACCAGATATTTCTATTTCTTGGAATTGCCGACACTTCTCAAGAAATCGCACCATGGCTCTGTCCTAATTTATAAGGCATGACACATCATTTCTATTTAGCGGCTACTGCACTGTCACCCCCACACACTCTGATAACCCCAGTTACAGAAAGTCCCATGGAGAAGGGGCGGAGGCGAGAAGGAAAAGGTCAGGGCGTGTGTACCCTGCAATCATCACTTAGAATGCAAATTATCTTCCCAGACCGCACAAACTTAGCATCACAGTCTAAAAGCATGGTTATTTCTGTGGCTGGCACAATTTCTGTCACAGTTTTGATCATATTTGCTTTTAAAACTATAGACTGCCTAGTGAAGTGGAACTTAATAAATGGTCCAACCACCATCATCATTCATTCTCTCTCTCTCTCTCTCTCTCTGTTTCTCTGTCTCTGTCTCTGTCTCTGTCTTTCTCTCTCTCTCTGTCTGTCTCTGTCTCTGTCTCTCTCTCTTTCTCTCTCTCTCTCTCCTCTCCCTCCCCCCACCACCTCAGAAACACAGTTATTCCATAATATTGTTATCCCTTATATGGAAGAATCAAGGGCATGGGAACTAAGTGTGTATTTATCTCACGTGATCGGGCTGGTCATGAATTATGGGTTCTTCTTCATCTCATAGAACCACAGGATGATAGAATTTTAAGACTGAGAGAGACCTCGAGAAATCATTAGTCCCACCACTTATCTCATAGAGCAGGGGGATTCAGCGAAGAGTCCAAGGCCCACTGCACTGGTATTACAGTCAGCTCTCTGTAGCCTGTGTTCCACATCCAGGGATGCAACTCACTGCAAATTGAAAATATTCAGGAAAAAAAATATTACGTTGTTGCCGAAGTATATTATGTAGCTGGGCCTATGATGGTTGCCTCAGGACTGAACATGTACAGACATTTTTTCTTGTCATTTTTCCCTAAACAGTACAGTATAACAACCATTTACATAGCATTTACATTGTATTAGGTATTTTAAGTAATCTAGAGATGCTTTAAAGTGTACAGGAGGATGTGTGTTGGTTATATGCAAATACGACCCCATTTTATATGAGGAACTTGATCATCCTCAAATTTTGGTATCTTCCGGGGGTCCTGGAACCAATCCCCCGTATGTACTGAGGGATGACTCTATTCTAATTCCTTAATTAGGTTTGGAAGGCTATTGCTATGTTCTTCTAGTCAATCAACCAGGTACAATGC